>NC_136527.1:133052459-133135387 GCF_053919585.1 Euprymna scolopes | reverse complement strand
AAAAAATAAAAACTTTTTTCCCCGACCGGCCGGATGAGGTTTGTGAGGTGTGGTTAGAGTTCATGAAAATAAATGTTAGCAATAAAAACTTTTTAAAACCAAGTTAGAAAAAAGAAAACAATTTACTTCCCAACGGAGCCCCCGATTCTTCTTCTTTTTTTAGGCGATGTAATAAACCATATTTTTGAGCAGGGTTGCCTCCTCTCTTTATTTTGGTTTGTATATTTTTCATGTTGCAAAAATGCTCCCGGGAGATCTTTTTAGGATTCTAAAGGTTTGCTTTTTTTTACACTTTTTATTATCTTCGAAAAATGTAAAAAAAATGTAAGCAGGCAGTTTACGATTTGAAATGCATCGTTAAAATGATATTTTTCGCTAGTTCTTGCAACTTTATATTTTTATTACGTCGTCTTCAAGTCCAATGTAAACAAGTTCTTGATAAGCCGCCCCTTATAAATAATCCAATTTACCAAATGTACACTTCTAACGATTACTATGATATTGTCCATTGACTACTGTACACACTTTAAGCCTTATCCTCGAGTGGCCTCTGGGGCTTGATAAGTAGTGATTCCTTTATAAAATAAAAAAATATTTCAATACTTTGATGGTGAGTCTATAGTCAGTCTGTGCTGATTTTCCTTGCGATATTCGTTTTCAGCATACCTGAACAAACTGAACGGTTCGAGTTTTCCAGGTACGATTTTTCCAGAGACGAGTTTTCCCGGGACAAGTTTTCCGGGCACTGGTATAAGTGCTATGGGTTCATGAGAGCACATCCCATTAAAGTACTTGTAAACAGGGATGCAACACTGAGGCGATGGGACAGACGTTGGAGATTGACCTATAGCACGCACGGGGCCTATTAGATTAGATACTCTTTTTTTTGTTGTTTTTGTGCTCAACGATAAAAACCGACTTCTTCATTTGTGTTTGCTTCTCATTTTCGCTTTTTCTCTGATAAGTGTTTCGCTAATGTGAAAAAGAAAACATGTTCGAACGTTTGCTGACATTTATTGGATGTGTTCCTACCAGTATTTTGCTTAATTTTCGAGTTTGGAGCGATTATCGAGTCTCACAAGATGTCTGTAAAATGTCAGACACTTCTTTATTGTTCTAACTTAAAACCGTGCGCTACTTTTGTTTGTGTTGAATAAACGTTTTAAAATAAGTTAAAACAACAAAAATGTGATCTAGGTAGGTAGCAGAGTAACTTATCTTGCCTTTGGTAACATTCATTTTCTTATATATTTATTTATTCACTACTTTTTCGTTTTGTTCTCTTGAATGCGAAATATTCGCCATGAAATTTCCACGGGCCACGATTATTTCGTTTTATTAATCTTAAGTTTCATAGAATAAAAAGTTCAGACACAACTTTGTCGAGCGATTTATAATCGATTTCATTTAACTTCTGTTTGACCCCGGCACGTACGATCCTTTCTCTCCTTCCCCCACTCTCTCTCTCTCTTCTTTAGCTTGGTGACAAGCGATATGCTTATGTGTGCGTGCGTGCGTGTGTGTGTATGTGTGTACATGCGTGCGTATGTGTGTTGTCGTATTCACCAAAATTTAAAAAAATAAAAACTTTTTTCCCCGACCGGCCGGATGAGGTTTGTGAGGTGTGGTTAGAGTTCATGAAAATAAATGTTAGCAATAAAAACTTTTTAAAACCAAGTTAGAAAAAAGAAAACAATTTACTTCCCAACGGAGCCCCCGATTCTTCTTCTTTTTTTAGGCGATGTAATAAACCATATTTTTGAGCAGGGTTGCCTCCTCTCTTTATTTTGGTTTGTATATTTTTCATGTTGCAAAAATGCTCCCGGGAGATCTTTTTAGGATTCTAAAGGTTTGCTTTTTTTTACACTTTTTATTATCTTCGAAAAATGTAAAAAAAATGTAAGCAGGCAGTTTACGATTTGAAATGCATCGTTAAAATGATATTTTTCGCTAGTTCTTGCAACTTTATATTTTTATTACGTCGTCTTCAAGTCCAATGTAAACAAGTTCTTGATAAGCCGCCCCTTATAAATAATCCAATTTACCAAATGTACACTTCTAACGATTACTATGATATTGTCCATTGACTACTGTACACACTTTAAGCCTTATCCTCGAGTGGCCTCTGGGGCTTGATAAGTAGTGATTCCTTTATAAAATAAAAAAAATATTTCAATACTTTGATGGTGAGTCTATAGTCAGTCTGTGCTGATTTTCCTTGCGATATTCGTTTTCAGCATACCTGAACAAACTGAACGGTTCGAGTTTTCCAGGTACGATTTTTCCAGAGACGAGTTTTCCCGGGACAAGTTTTCCGGGCACTGGTATAAGTGCTATGGGTTCATGAGAGCACATCCCATTAAAGTACTTGTAAACAGGGATGCAACACTGAGGCGATGGGACAGACGTTGGAGATTGACCTATAGCACGCACGGGGCCTATTAGATTAGATACTCTTTTTTTTGTTGTTTTTGTGCTCAACGATAAAAACCGACTTCTTCATTTGTGTTTGCTTCTCATTTTCGCTTTTTCTCTGATAAGTGTTTCGCTAATGTGAAAAAGAAAACATGTTCGAACGTTTGCTGACATTTATTGGATGTGTTCCTACCAGTATTTTGCTTAATTTTCGAGTTTGGAGCGATTATCGAGTCTCACAAGATGTCTGTAAAATGTCAGACACTTCTTTATTGTTCTAACTTAAAACCGTGCGCTACTTTTGTTTGTGTTGAATAAACGTTTTAAAATAAGTTAAAACAACAAAAATGTGATCTAGGTAGGTAGCAGAGTAACTTATCTTGCCTTTGGTAACATTCATTTTCTTATATATTTATTTATTCACTACTTTTTCGTTTTGTTCTCTTGAATGCGAAATATTCGCCATGAAATTTCCACGGGCCACGATTATTTCGTTTTATTAATCTTAAGTTTCATAGAATAAAAAGTTCAGACACAACTTTGTCGAGCGATTTATAATCGATTTCATTTAACTTCTGTTTGACCCCGGCACGTACGATCCTTTCTCTCCTTCCCCCACTCTCTCTCTCTCTCTCTTCTTTAGCTTGGTGACAAGCGATATGCTTATGTGTGCGTGCGTGCGTGTGTGTGTATGTGTGTACATGCGTGCGTATGTGTGTTGTCGTATTCACCAAAATTTAAAAAAATAAAAACTTTTTTCCCCGACCGGCCGGATGAGGTTTGTGAGGTGTGGTTAGAGTTCATGAAAATAAATGTTAGCAATAAAAACTTTTTAAAACCAAGTTAGAAAAAAGAAAACAATTTACTTCCCAACGGAGCCCCCGATTCTTCTTCTTTTTTTAGGCGATGTAATAAACCATATTTTTGAGCAGGGTTGCCTCCTCTCTTTATTTTGGTTTGTATATTTTTCATGTTGCAAAAATGCTCCCGGGAGATCTTTTTAGGATTCTAAAGGTTTGCTTTTTTTTACACTTTTTATTATCTTCGAAAAATGTAAAAAAAATGTAAGCAGGCAGTTTACGATTTGAAATGCATCGTTAAAATGATATTTTTCGCTAGTTCTTGCAACTTTATATTTTTATTACGTCGTCTTCAAGTCCAATGTAAACAAGTTCTTGATAAGCCGCCCCTTATAAATAATCCAATTTACCAAATGTACACTTCTAACGATTACTATGATATTGTCCATTGACTACTGTACACACTTTAAGCCTTATCCTCGAGTGGCCTCTGGGGCTTGATAAGTAGTGATTCCTTTATAAAATAAAAAAATATTTCAATACTTTGATGGTGAGTCTATAGTCAGTCTGTGCTGATTTTCCTTGCGATATTCGTTTTCAGCATACCTGAACAAACTGAACGGTTCGAGTTTTCCAGGTACGATTTTTCCAGAGACGAGTTTTCCCGGGACAAGTTTTCCGGGCACTGGTATAAGTGCTATGGGTTCATGAGAGCACATCCCATTAAAGTACTTGTAAACAGGGATGCAACACTGAGGCGATGGGACAGACGTTGGAGATTGACCTATAGCACGCACGGGGCCTATTAGATTAGATACTCTTTTTTTTGTTGTTTTTGTGCTCAACGATAAAAACCGACTTCTTCATTTGTGTTTGCTTCTCATTTTCGCTTTTTCTCTGATAAGTGTTTCGCTAATGTGAAAAAGAAAACATGTTCGAACGTTTGCTGACATTTATTGGATGTGTTCCTACCAGTATTTTGCTTAATTTTCGAGTTTGGAGCGATTATCGAGTCTCACAAGATGTCTGTAAAATGTCAGACACTTCTTTATTGTTCTAACTTAAAACCGTGCGCTACTTTTGTTTGTGTTGAATAAACGTTTTAAAATAAGTTAAAACAACAAAAAATGTGATCTAGGTAGGTAGCAGAGTAACTTATCTTGCCTTTGGTAACATTCATTTTCTTATATATTTATTTATTCACTACTTTTTCGTTTTGTTCTCTTGAATGCGAAATATTCGCCATGAAATTTCCACGGGCCACGATTATTTCGTTTTATTAATCTTAAGTTTCATAGAATAAAAAGTTCAGACACAACTTTGTCGAGCGATTTATAATCGATTTCATTTAACTTCTGTTTGACCCCGGCACGTACGATCCTTTCTCTCCTTCCCCCACTCTCTCTCTCTCTTCTTTAGCTTGGTGACAAGCGATATGCTTATGTGTGCGTGCGTGCGTGTGTGTGTATGTGTATACATGCGTGCGTATGTGTGTTGTCGTATTCACCAAAATTTAAAAAAATAAAAACTTTTTTCCCCGACCGGCCGGATGAGGTTTGTGAGGTGTGGTTAGAGTTCATGAAAATAAATGTTAGCAATAAAAACTTTTTAAAACCAAGTTAGAAAAAAGAAAACAATTTACTTCCCAACGGAGCCCCCGATTCTTCTTCTTTTTTTAGGCGATGTAATAAACCATATTTTTGAGCAGGGTTGCCTCCTCTCTTTATTTTGGTTTGTATATTTTTCATGTTGCAAAAATGCTCCCGGGAGATCTTTTTAGGATTCTAAAGGTTTGCTTTTTTTTACACTTTTTATTATCTTCGAAAAATGTAAAAAAAATGTAAGCAGGCAGTTTACGATTTGAAATGCATCGTTAAAATGATATTTTTCGCTAGTTCTTGCAACTTTATATTTTTATTACGTCGTCTTCAAGTCCAATGTAAACAAGTTCTTGATAAGCCGCCCCTTATAAATAATCCAATTTACCAAATGTACACTTCTAACGATTACTATGATATTGTCCATTGACTACTGTACACACTTTAAGCCTTATCCTCGAGTGGCCTCTGGGGCTTGATAAGTAGTGATTCCTTTATAAAATAAAAAAAATATTTCAATACTTTGATGGTGAGTCTATAGTCAGTCTGTGCTGATTTTCCTTGCGATATTCGTTTTCAGCATACCTGAACAAACTGAACGGTTCGAGTTTTCCAGGTACGATTTTTCCAGAGACGAGTTTTCCCGGGACAAGTTTTCCGGGCACTGGTATAAGTGCTATGGGTTCATGAGAGCACATCCCATTAAAGTACTTGTAAACAGGGATGCAACACTGAGGCGATGGGACAGACGTTGGAGATTGACCTATAGCACGCACGGGGCCTATTAGATTAGATACTCTTTTTTTTGTTGTTTTTGTGCTCAACGATAAAAACCGACTTCTTCATTTGTGTTTGCTTCTCATTTTCGCTTTTTCTCTGATAAGTGTTTCGCTAATGTGAAAAAGAAAACATGTTCGAACGTTTGCTGACATTTATTGGATGTGTTCCTACCAGTATTTTGCTTAATTTTCGAGTTTGGAGCGATTATCGAGTCTCACAAGATGTCTGTAAAATGTCAGACACTTCTTTATTGTTCTAACTTAAAACCGTGCGCTACTTTTGTTTGTGTTGAATAAACGTTTTAAAATAAGTTAAAACAACAAAAATGTGATCTAGGTAGGTAGCAGAGTAACTTATCTTGCCTTTGGTAACATTCATTTTCTTATATATTTATTTATTCACTACTTTTTCGTTTTGTTCTCTTGAATGCGAAATATTCGCCATGAAATTTCCACGGGCCACGATTATTTCGTTTTATTAATCTTAAGTTTCATAGAATAAAAAGTTCAGACACAACTTTGTCGAGCGATTTATAATCGATTTCATTTAACTTCTGTTTGACCCCGGCACGTACGATCCTTTCTCTCCTTCCCCCACTCTCTCTCTCTCTCTCTCTTCTTTAGCTTGGTGACAAGCGATATGCTTATGTGTGCGTGCGTGCGTGTGTGTGTATGTGTGTACATGCGTGCGTATGTGTGTTGTCGTATTCACCAAAATTTAAAAAAATAAAAACTTTTTTCCCCGACCGGCCGGATGAGGTTTGTGAGGTGTGGTTAGAGTTCATGAAAATAAATGTTAGCAATAAAAACTTTTTAAAACCAAGTTAGAAAAAAGAAAACAATTTACTTCCCAACGGAGCCCCCGATTCTTCTTCTTTTTTTAGGCGATGTAATAAACCATATTTTTGAGCAGGGTTGCCTCCTCTCTTTATTTTGGTTTGTATATTTTTCATGTTGCAAAAATGCTCCCGGGAGATCTTTTTAGGATTCTAAAGGTTTGCTTTTTTTTACACTTTTTATTATCTTCGAAAAATGTAAAAAAAATGTAAGCAGGCAGTTTACGATTTGAAATGCATCGTTAAAATGATATTTTTCGCTAGTTCTTGCAACTTTATATTTTTATTACGTCGTCTTCAAGTCCAATGTAAACAAGTTCTTGATAAGCCGCCCCTTATAAATAATCCAATTTACCAAATGTACACTTCTAACGATTACTATGATATTGTCCATTGACTACTGTACACACTTTAAGCCTTATCCTCGAGTGGCCTCTGGGGCTTGATAAGTAGTGATTCCTTTATAAAATAAAAAAATATTTCAATACTTTGATGGTGAGTCTATAGTCAGTCTGTGCTGATTTTCCTTGCGATATTCGTTTTCAGCATACCTGAACAAACTGAACGGTTCGAGTTTTCCAGGTACGATTTTTCCAGAGACGAGTTTTCCCGGGACAAGTTTTCCGGGCACTGGTATAAGTGCTATGGGTTCATGAGAGCACATCCCATTAAAGTACTTGTAAACAGGGATGCAACACTGAGGCGATGGGACAGACGTTGGAGATTGACCTATAGCACGCACGGGGCCTATTAGATTAGATACTCTTTTTTTTGTTGTTTTTGTGCTCAACGATAAAAACCGACTTCTTCATTTGTGTTTGCTTCTCATTTTCGCTTTTTCTCTGATAAGTGTTTCGCTAATGTGAAAAAGAAAACATGTTCGAACGTTTGCTGACATTTATTGGATGTGTTCCTACCAGTATTTTGCTTAATTTTCGAGTTTGGAGCGATTATCGAGTCTCACAAGATGTCTGTAAAATGTCAGACACTTCTTTATTGTTCTAACTTAAAACCGTGCGCTACTTTTGTTTGTGTTGAATAAACGTTTTAAAATAAGTTAAAACAACAAAAAATGTGATCTAGGTAGGTAGCAGAGTAACTTATCTTGCCTTTGGTAACATTCATTTTCTTATATATTTATTTATTCACTACTTTTTCGTTTTGTTCTCTTGAATGCGAAATATTCGCCATGAAATTTCCACGGGCCACGATTATTTCGTTTTATTAATCTTAAGTTTCATAGAATAAAAAGTTCAGACACAACTTTGTCGAGCGATTTATAATCGATTTCATTTAACTTCTGTTTGACCCCGGCACGTACGATCCTTTCTCTCCTTCCCCCACTCTCTCTCTCTCTTCTTTAGCTTGGTGACAAGCGATATGCTTATGTGTGCGTGCGTGCGTGTGTGTGTATGTGTGTACATGCGTGCGTATGTGTGTTGTCGTATTCACCAAAATTTAAAAAAATAAAAACTTTTTTCCCCGACCGGCCGGATGAGGTTTGTGAGGTGTGGTTAGAGTTCATGAAAATAAATGTTAGCAATAAAAACTTTTTAAAACCAAGTTAGAAAAAAGAAAACAATTTACTTCCCAACGGAGCCCCCGATTCTTCTTCTTTTTTTAGGCGATGTAATAAACCATATTTTTGAGCAGGGTTGCCTCCTCTCTTT
This sequence comes from Euprymna scolopes, assembly GCF_053919585.1. Lineage (NCBI taxonomy): Eukaryota > Metazoa > Mollusca > Cephalopoda > Sepiida > Sepiolidae > Euprymna > Euprymna scolopes. The sequence goes on along the minus strand of NC_136527.1, from coordinate 133,127,289 downwards.
ATTTTGGTTTGTATATTTTTCATGTTGCAAAAATGCTCCCGGGAGATCTTTTTAGGATTCTAAAGGTTTGCTTTTTTTTACACTTTTTATTATCTTCGAAAAATGTAAAAAAAATGTAAGCAGGCAGTTTACGATTTGAAATGCATCGTTAAAATGATATTTTTCGCTAGTTCTTGCAACTTTATATTTTTATTACGTCGTCTTCAAGTCCAATGTAAACAAGTTCTTGATAAGCCGCCCCTTATAAATAATCCAATTTACCAAATGTACACTTCTAACGATTACTATGATATTGTCCATTGACTACTGTACACACTTTAAGCCTTATCCTCGAGTGGCCTCTGGGGCTTGATAAGTAGTGATTCCTTTATAAAATAAAAAAATATTTCAATACTTTGATGGTGAGTCTATAGTCAGTCTGTGCTGATTTCCCTTGCGATATTCGTTTTCAGCATACCTAAACAAACTGATGGTTGGCCCCTTTCATATGCCGCCTGTTCTGACATGGTCGCCAGTGATTTACATTTCAAAACACACGCATTACTATCTCTAAAACTATTCGTCTGTCTGTGCTAATTTTCCTTGCGATATTCGTTTTCAGCATACCTGAACAAACTGAGGGTTGGCCCCTTTCATATGCTGCCTGTTCAAACATGGTCGCCGTGATTTACATTTCAAAATACACGCATTAATAAAACTAGCTCCAAAACTATTTGTCTCTGCTCATTTTCCTTGCGATATTCGTTTTCAGCATACCTGAACAAACTGAAGGTTGGCCCCTTTCATATGCCGCCTGTTCAAACATGGCCGCCAGTGATTTACATTTCAAAATATACGCATTAGTATCTCGAAATATACGCATTAGTATTTCGAAAACTATTTGTCTGTGCCTTGCGATATTCGTTTTCAGCATACCCGAACGATTTTAAAATGGACAGTCCGAATGTTAACGAAGCACACACACACACACACATAAAAAGACACACACACACGTAAACTCAGTGAAAGTGTCTACTGTCGATAAGCTAGTTGTAAATTAGATTACTGGCTCTTATGAGTTTTAGTCTACCCACCCTTTACAACTGTGATACAGTAGAACAGTCCGTCTCTGGACAATTAGCAGTGTATCGCATAACTCAATGACAGTGTCGAATGTTGACTAGCTAGTTGTAAGTTAGGTTACTGGCTCTGATGAGTCACACTCTAACCACCCTTAATAACTGTGATACAGCGGAACAGTCCGTTTTTGGACAAGTGGCGGTGATCGCATAACTCATTGAAAGTGCCGAATGTCTATTAGCTAGTTGAAACTTAGATTACTGGCTTTAATGAGTTTCAGTCTAACCACACTTAATAACTTTGATACAGCGGAACAGTCCGTCTGCTTCGCATAACTCATTGACAGTGTCGCGTGTCGATTAGCTAGTTGTAACTTCGTAGCCGAATGCCCCTTTAAGAAGAGACTTGAAGATAATAAGTATTGTTGTTTGTATTGTTATTCTTATCGTCCAGCCATGCACGTGCAGAAATCCATTTCCAACTCAACTTAGTTCGAGACAAGAACGCCGACACTCGATACGCGAATGACGATTCATAGAAATTAAAGCTGTTGATTTTATGTATTGAATGTTACAACTTTGCCCCCACTCCTACACACACCCAGACACAGCGACGAACGAACTCGCCGACGCTTTCGATTGTAAATATAAGAGCGTTGCGGCGGCGACAACCGGAAATGGCAAATCCTGTATCAGTCAGATTTGTTTATTTCACGCCAATGTGAACTGCGAAATAATTCGTTTTAACTAAGGAGACCTGTGGAAATTCTAAGGTTAATCCTTCGGAGTTAAGACAACAAAGCGTAAAAGTTAAAAAAAAAAAAAATACAAAACAAATATATAATATATAAATGTTACCAAAAGGCAAGATAAGTTACTCTTCTACCTACCTGAACAAGTGTTTTAAGTTCTGCTGAGATATTCGTTTTCAGCATACCTGAACAAGCTGAGGGTTGGCCCCTTTCATACGCCGCCTGTTCAAACTGTTCAAACATGGTCGCCAGTGATTTACATTTCCAAATACACGCATTAATAAGACTAGCTCCAAAACTATTTGTCTCTGCTAATTTTCCTTGCGATATTCGTTTTCAGCATACCTGAACACACTGAGGGTTGGCCCCTTTCATACACCGCCTGCTCAAACATGGTCGCCAGTGATTTACATTTCAAAATACACGCATTAATATCTCGAAAACTATTCGTCTGTCTGTGCTAATTTTCCTTGCGATATTCGTTTTCAGCATACCTGAACAAACTGAGGTTTTGCCCCTTTCATATGCCGCCTGTTCAAACATGGTCGCCAGTGATTTACATTTCACAATACACGCATTAATAAAACTAGCTCCAAGACTATTTTTCTCTGCTAATTTTCCTTGCGATATTCGTTTTCAGCATACCTGAACAAACTGACGGTTCGAGTTTTCCGGGTACGGTTTTTCCGGAGACGAGTTTTCCCGGGACAAGTTTTCCGGGCACTGGTATAAGTGCTATGGGTTCATGAGAGCACATCCCATTAAAGTACTTGTAAACAGGGATGCAGCACTGAGGCGATGGGACAGACGTTGGAGATTGACCTATAGCACGCACGAGGCCTATTAGATTAGATACTCTTTTTTTTTTGTTGTTTTTGTGCTCAACGATAAAAACCGACTTCTTCATTAGTGTTTGCTTCTCATTTTCGCTTTTTCTCTGATAAGTGTTTCGCTAATGTGAAAAAGAAAACATGTTCGAACGTTTGCTAACATTTATTGGATGTGTTCCTACCAGTATTTTGCTTAATTTTCGAGTTTGGAGCGATTATCGAGTCTCACAAGATGTCTGTAAAATGTCAGACACTTCTTTATTGTTCTAACTTAAAACCGTGCGCTACTTTTGTTTGTGTTAAATAAACGTTTTAAAATAAGTTAAAACAACAAATATGATCTAGGTAGGTAGAAGAGTAACTTATCTTGCCTTTGGTAACATTCATTTTCTTATATATTTATTTGTTCACTATTTTTTCGTTTTGTTCTCTTGAATGCGAAATATTCGCCATGAAATTTCCACGGGTCACGATTATTTCGTTTTATTAATCTTAAGTTTCATAGAATAAAAAGTTCAGACACAACTTTGTCGAGCGATTTATAATCGATTTCATTTAACTTCTGTTTGACCCCGGCACGTACGATCCTTTCTCTCCTTCCCCCACTCTCTCTCTCTCTTCTTTAGCTTGGTGACAAGTGATATGCTTATGTGTGCGTGCGTGTGTGTGTGTGTATGTGTGTACATGCGTGCGTATGTGTGTTGTCGTATTCACCAAAATTTAAAAAAATAAAAACTTTTTTCCCCGACCGGCCGGATTAGGGTTGTGAGGTGTGGTTAGAGTTCATGAAAATAAATGTTAGCAATAAAAACTTTTTAAAACCAAGTTAGAAAAAAGAAAACAATTTACTTCCCCACGGAGCCCCCGATTCTTCTTCTTTTTTTAGGCGATGTAATAAACCATATTTTTGAGCAGGGTTGCCTCCTCTCTTTATTTTGGTTTGTATATTTTTCATGTTGCAAAAATGCTCCCGGGAGATCTTTTTAGGATTCTAAAGGTTTGCTTTTTTTTTACACTTTTTATTATCTTCGAAAAATGTACACAAATGTAAACAAGCAGTTTACGATTTGAAAGGCATCGTTAAAATGATATTTTTCGCGAGTTCTTTCAGCTGTATAGTTTTTATTCGTCGTCTTCAAGTCGAATGTAAACAAGTTCTTGATAAGCCGTTCATCTTAAGTAATCTGATTTACCAAATTTACACTTCTAACGATTACTATGATATTGTCCCATTGACTACTGTACACTCTTTAACCCCTCGAGTGGTCTCTGGGCCTTGATAGGCAGTGATTCCTTTGTAAAATAAAATAAAAACATTTCAATACTTTGATGGTGAATCTATAGTCAGACTATGCTAATTTTCCTTGCGATATTCGTTTTCAGCATACCTGAACAAACTTAGTGTTGGCCCCTTTCATATGCCGCCTGTTCAAACATGGTCGCCAGGGATTTACATTTCAAAATACACGCATTAGTATCTCGAAAACTATTTGTCTGTGCTAATTTTCCTTGTGATATTCGTTTTCAGCATACCCGAACGATTTTAAAATGGACAGTCCGAATGTTAACGAAGCACACACACACACACACACACACAAAGACAACGTAAACTCAGTGAAAGTGTCTACTGTCGATAAGCTAGTTGTAAATTAGATTACTGGCTCTTATGAGTTTTAGTCTAACCACCCTTTACAACTGTGATACAGTAGAACAGTCCGTCTCTGGACAATTAGCAGTGTATCGCATAACTCAATGACAGTGTCGAATGTTGACTAGCTAGTTGTAAGTTAGGTTACTGGCTCTGATGTGTTACACTCTAACCACCCTTAATAACTGTGATACAGCGGAACAGTCCGTTTTGGGACAAGTGGCGGTGATCGCATAACTCATTGAAAGTGCCGAATGTCTATTAGCTAGTTGAAACTTAGATTACTGGCTTTGATGAGTTTCAGTCTAACCACACTTAATAACTTTGATACAGCGGAACAGTCCGTCTGTTTCGCATAACTCATTGACAGTGTCGAGTGTCGATTAGCTAGTTGTAACTTCGTAGCCGAATGCCCCTTTAAGAAGAGACTTGAAGATAATAATTATTTGTATTGTTATTCTTATCGTCCAGCCATGCACGTGCAGAAATCCATTTCCAACTCAACTGTGTTAAAAAAACTTACTTCTCCTTCAACGAGACAAGAACGCCGACACTCGACTTCGCACCGATATGACGATTCATAGAAATTAAAGCTGTTGATTTTATGTATTGAATGTTACAACTTTGCCCCCACTCCTACACACACAGACACAGCGACGAACGAACCTGGCGACGCTTTCGATTGTAAATATAAGAGCGTTGTCGGCGGCGACAACCGGAAATGGCAAACCCTGTGTCAGTCAGATTTCACTTTGAACTGCGAAATAATTCGTTTTAACTAATGAGACCTGTGGAAATTCTAAGGTTAATCCTTCCGAGTTAAGACAACAAAGCGTAAAATTTGAAAAAAAAAAAAAAAAATACAAAACAAATATATAATATGTAAATGTTACCAAAAGATACCAAAGATAAGTTACTCTTCTAAATATATATATATATAATTAAATAATCTATATATCTTTAAAAATGAACTTATCTGTATGTCTGTCTGTGTGTCTGTAATGTTAACGAATTCCGCTCGTTTGAATACTCCAGAAATTTGTCTGTTAAGGGGTCAAAGTTATACCATTGAGAACTCTACCAAACTCCTCCGGCAATTTTGAGTCTAAACACTTGAAATTTTAGATATAGGTTCCTTGGACATGGAAGCCGTTATTTTATTTTATGTATTTATTTATTTATTTTTTTTGCTCAATTTGCCAAGCCTCTACCTCAGGGCCACCAAACAATTGCCACGGAAATGGAAGAAATTAAGAACTAATTAACTACGAATTTGGGAGAGTACAATGACAATCTAGAGTGTTCGAACGAGTGGAAGTTGTGAACATTACATAGATGCTAGTTGATTACCTTATAACATGGCAATGTGTACGTTTTATTTCTTTTGCTCAGCATTCGGACAAATGAGTTGACAAAAAAAAATTTTTAAGAAAATAATTTTATTAACGGTAAATGCGCAAGAATTACGGGTGCAAAGAATTCTGCTTAAGTTTCTTTTAGCTGCTGTTTCTGCTCGTGTAAGGACTTCTTCAGGATGTTTATTGTTTTCAGTCAACCTGGACTTCTCTTTGCCACTGGAATCAAGTCGTGTTGACTCAGGAGAAGAGGGGTTAGTGATTGTGTAACCCGTGCTTCACTGTTTAGTGTGTGCATATCATTCGGGTAAATGAGTCAACAAAATAAAACAAAAAATACATTTAGAAAATGATTTTATTAACAGGAAATGCGCAAGAATCACGGCTGCAAAGAATTCTGCGTCAGTTTCTCCACTCTGCCTTTTAGCTGCTGTTTCTGCTCGTGTAAGGACTTCTTCAGGATGGCAATGTCTTGCTCGGTCTGTAGGGAAGAGAAGATAAACAAAAAATTCAATCATTTTATTGTAGACTAGCATTTCAGCCCGGCGTTGCCCGGGTGTTTGGATGTGTTTGTTGAGCAAAAAAAAAAAAGTGGTAGTAGGAAGACAGGTTTGAACACGTACCCCAAAGGAGGAAAAGAACAGGAAAAAAACCTGACGTCTTTGCTGTAACGCCCACCGCCAAACCAGAAGTGACATGTTTAAATTAAAGCTAGACAATCGAAAGGAAAGGATGACTTTTGAAAATATTGGCGAAAAAAAGCGACACCCCCCCCCCTGTAGAAAAGTGTCCAGTTGAAGATGAAGTTATTAACATCTTTAGCCATTTTTTTTATATTTGTCGTCTGAAAGGTTGAACTTCAAAACGATACTGATCTGTTAAAAATCCGTCACCTCTGTCGAAAGTTTTAGGCAGACATGCAAACATACATACATAAATTTATATATTGGTAACTAAAAATTTTTGATCCAAACCGATTAAAAAGCTTGCCCTATCTCTGAATACCCTTTATGTAAAATTTCAAATGTTTAGATCAAAACATTGTCTGAGTAATTTGGTAGAGATCGCAACGGTCAATTTTTAAAAAAACTTTGAACCCCATTATGACCCCTGAACATTTGTTTTGGGCTCAAATCAAGTTATTAAGTTAAATCCATGTCCAAGGAACCTATATCTAAAATTTCAATTGTTTAGACCCAAAATTGTCGGAGGAGTTTGGTAGAGTTCTCAAAGGTCAAATCGTTGAACTTTGACCCCTTAACAGCCAAATTTCTGTCCGAAAACGGATTACAAAGATTTTCCCAAATTTCAGTACCCTATATATCAAATTTCGCGTCTGTAGACTGAAAATTGACAGAGTTATTGCGTAGGGGAATGTTCACGTTTATAGATATATAGATATGAGCAAAAATATCTTGCCTTTGGTAACAGTTATTTATAGAATTGTTAGATGAAAGCCTAGAACAGTTCTAACAAATCAGTCCCTCCAAATGTTAAGAATGGCTTTCTAAATAAAGTTCTCCATCTTCGGTTCGTAAACTTCATAAGTAACCTATTAAGTTGTTAGGTGGAGACTTGCAATGTCTGTTCCAATGTCTGAGTCGCCTTGGCCATGTGCCAAAAATTGATACATCATCGTCCTAGTGACTCATGGCCGAGGCGACTAAGACGTTGGAACAGACATTGCAAGTCTCCAACGTGCTGAGTCCAATCCTGAGCGAAAGCAGTGGCAGTGACAACACAATGGCAGTGACAGGGATAGACGCAGCAGCAGCAGCAACAGCATTAAGCGGTAGCAGCAGGGACGGCCTGAATGGACCGAGAACATGGTACCCCCGTAACAATAAAGGGTTGGGTTCGAAATTCAAATAAAAGTTCGCGAGTTTGAGATACACCTGAAGAAGGCTGAAGGATAATACGGCCGAAGCGTAGTGAAAAAAACACCGAAGATGAGGAAATGAGTCCGAAAAACGAAATCCATAATATCTACACTCCTATAAATTTTTTTTTTTTGTGTGTGTAATTATATTCGTATTGAAACGCTTTTCTTCTATTTATTTAAAAAGATAATACAACTTTGTTATATATGGCTCGTAGCTGGGTTCATTCAGATTCGTGTGAAAGAAAACGTGGAAAGAAAGAAAGGGAGACCATGACAGAAAGAGACGAAGATATATATTTCTCTCACATGCAAGTCAGTCTGGTTTCCGATTTTGAATGGAGTAGACATGGTTGAGATTTCACTAAGATTCATAGAACTAAAGAAACATGTGGAACTACCAAGAAATAGAAGAATAAGCCACACAATGAGATATACACATAAGAGACAAAATTCTCCCCCTCCCCATTATTTTATTCTACTTGTGAGTCAAGGCCTGAAGACCACCCGAGGATAAGGGTTAATGTATGTAAGGTGTTAGTGCAGTAATAGTTAATGGTATAAATTGGATAGAATTTTTATTATTTATGGGGACGGCTCAACAAGAACTTGTTTACATTGGATTTGAAGGCCAGCAGATAGAGAGTGAGGAGGATTCATATATAGTGGTTGTAGCTAATCAAGTGTTTTTTTGTTTTTGTTAAAGTTTTGCCAGGGGGCCCGTAGCCGGGGTCATTCATATTCGTATGAAAGAAAACGTGGAAAGAAAGAAAGAAAGAGAGGGGGATATCTTTTCTCTCGCATGCAAGTCAGTCTGGTTTCCGATTTTGAACAGAGCAGACACGGTTGAGATTTCACTAAGATGCATAGAAGTAAAGCAAGATGCGGAACTGTAAAGAAATAGAAGAACAAGCCAAGCGTTAATTAATTAAAGGAAGCCTTCGATTTGTTATCTTGTGCAGCTGCAAGCGACGAAGAAAAAAATGGTGAACTTTATCGCATATATATGCATCGCAATTGCATTCACAAATACAAAGAGACACACAGGATGAGATATACACGCAAGAGGCAAAATCCCCCCCCCATTTTAGTCAAAGTCCGAAGTCCACTCAAAGATAAGGGTTAATGAATGTAAGATGTTAGTGCAGTAATGGTTAATGGTATTTGGGTAGAAGTTTGATTATTGATGTGGACGGCTCAACAAGAACTTGTCAATCATGAAGCTTCCCAAGACGAGGGCCATTGATTTAAATTGGGACGTGATGGGAGTCAGAGCGATTATGATGAAAATAGAGAAGGTTCTGTTGTTTTAAATTTACTGGGGAGGAACCATTTTAGACATGAATAGTAGTCTGAAGAATCCAAATGTTATGAAACGTTGCCTTACCTGTGAGAGTTCAGCATCAATAGACGCTATATCTGGATCTTTCGTTTCCCATGACTGCAACATATTCAGGTATTCTTTCAGTGATCTTAATTTGTAAAAATATATAACAATAAATGTTAGCTTCAATTTTAATATTTGCTGCTTCTGCACTATTGGGACGAGATTTTGTAGTCGATAAATGGAGTTTTCAGATAAAAAAAAAATAATGGTTTTAATTGATTTTTTTTGTCAATTCTAATAAATTACAATGTTAGCTTCCAAATTATGCAGTCGAAATTACCTAAATATTACTGAATTATTAAAAAAAAAAATTTAATCGTGTTAGCAAGTGAAGAAATTGCCGCCACCTTGTTTAAATTGAAACATGCAATGTACTTACGCTAATTTCTCTCGTTGGGTTTTGTAATTCAATAACAGCTTGTTCGTCGCGAGCACTTCCAACCGCAGATTAGCATCAGTCGCCTCCTTTGAGACCCGGAAATCGCTCGGGGTCATCAGCAAAACATCCGAGTCTTTTTCCTGAACTGGACCAGGACCAGCATTCTTGGCTAATGGATTCCCAGACTGAAGTTTTGTATCGGGCTGAACGTCTACTAGCTGCGGCTCGGGAGAAAGAACCAGTCGGCTTGCAGGAGAGAGTCTTTCAGATGAATTCTCGGGAGGAGTCTGGTTCATTTTAATCAGCCTCTCTGGCCCTTCTTCAAATCTAGGTTTGACCAAAGGTTTTTCAATCGTAAACTGTAAATAAATGAAATTTTAAATTCAAATTCATGTCAAATCCTGGTGAAAATGAACAAACGGTGCAGTTTTAGGCTTTTAATATATGTACATTTGAGTTCTGCAACCATACAAAAAAAAAAAAAAAATACAGCAAAATGTCACTTTAAATGTAAGATCCCTTAGCACATTGAAAAATAGGGTGGAAGGGATATCACTTGATGTATGATCCCTTAGCACAATGAAAAATAGGATAGGGGAAGTTACTTTGAATGTAAGATCTCTTAGCACAATAAAAAAGTAGAGGTATGTCACTTTATAGGTGAGATCCCTTAGCAAAATGAAAAAAAGTAGGGCATGTTACTTTAAAAGTAAGATCCCTTAGTACAATGATAAATAAGGTCGAATGTGGGATTTTTCTTTAAATGTGAGATCACTTTTCAAATTAAAATATTGGGTGGGGAGATGTCACTTTAAATGTAAGATCCCTTAGCACATTGAAAAATAGGTTTGGTGGGGAAGTCACATTACATATAAGATCCCTTAGCACAATGCAAAATAGGACAGGGAGAAATAACTTTAAATGGAAGATCCCTTACCACAATGAAAAAAAAAGTAGAGTATTGTCACTTTAAAGTTAACACCCCTTAGCACATTGAAAAATATGGTGGGGGATGTATGATTCCTTTGCATAAGGAAAACTAGAGTGAGAGGATATCTCTTTAAATATGAGATCCCTTAGCACAATTAAAAATAAGGTTGGGAGTGGGATTTTGTTTTAAACACATTAAAAAATAGTAGGGGTCAGAGTGGACCTGGGAGCAAATAGCAATTAAAGGGTGGCTCCACACTCCCCAAAGCCTGCAAGCTGGGGCCTAACCACTGGATATAGTGTAAGGTCATATCCAGGACCACAGATATATATAGATAGGTACAGAGATTGAGAACGCACTAAAAATGTGGCTTCATTTCGGTACCTAACTTACCTGGGTGGGTTGCCTGTAGGCGGAGAAAAACCGTGTCACACAGACAGACAAACAGTAGGAAAATTTATAATAAGATATAACAAAAATAAAAAAAGAAATAATACCATCAAAATAGACAATTCTCACCTGATTTTCAATGTCTTTGGTTATAGCTTTTTCCATCTTGATAGGAATTTCGGGACTGAAAAAAGAAAAACAAATTGCTAACTTAGCGATACAAATCCGATACATATATATATATATATATATATATATATATATATATATATATATATATATATATATATATATATATATTTAAAATATAATTATTTTTTATTTTTTTATAACTTTTTACAATTTCAGGTGCTAACCTCTCTCTCTCTCTCTCTCTCTCTCTCTCTGGCTTCTCCGCGTCCTTGCTACGAATATAAATATGAGAGAGATAGAGAGAGAGAGAGAGAGAGGAAAGGGGGAGACAGAGGGGGAGAGAGCGAAACAGAGAATATGTTTCACGTCAACGAAGCACACATTTGCATAAACACACACACACACACACAAATACTTAAACACGCCCACATTCACTCTTCAAACTAAACAAGTTTAACTCAGCACACACACACACACACACACACACTTGCATAAACGCACACACACATACTTGCATAAACACACTAACACACACAAACACAAAGTATTACTCTGTGTGTGCGTGCGTGCGCGCATGTGAACCAACCGGAAAAGCACGCCCACATTCACTCTTCAAACCAAACAAGTTTAAATCAACCAATGAAAAGGCAGCTACGTAACACACACTCCATAAAAGGTAAAAAAGGTTGTAACGTCGATTGCGATCTGTTTGATTTTTCCCGGAAAAAGTTAACCGTTTCCACATCGATGGTCAAATTTTTTTTTTTTTTTGCTTACATGGAGGCAAGAAGCGACTCGGGGATAAGGGTTATTGTGTGTATTGTCTATCTTGCTCCCTCTGTCCCCCTCTCTCTGTATGTCGCTCTGTCTCACGCACTCCGTCTCCTCCCTCCCTCCTCTCTCGACGTATTTTTAATCAAATTTCTATTTTCTAACGTCAATTTTAGATTTAAAAATTTGAAGGAAAACATGAATTACCTCCCTTTGTCCTTTCAAATTTCACTTCGGTTTTTGTTATTTTATTATGCAATAAATTGAAATATTGAATTTCAAGCGAAACCAATGATATCTACTGAAATGTCATGTCGCAGTACTGAACATATCCAAAAATTACGAAAAACGATTCTAGAAAATTAATCTTTTCATCAAAGAAATTTAAGAATGTAAACTGTGTCAAAATACTATTAGAAACTCACCGATGACAAAATTAAGTTTCTTATATGTATATTATATAAACTGTGTGAATCACTTTATTGCAGACTAGCATTTCAGCCCGGCGTTGCCCGGGTGTTTTGAGGTGTATGCTGAGCAAAAAAAAAAAAAAAAAACGGTCAATTTTTTTAACTTTGACCCCTATTATGACCCCTTAAAATTTATTGTTTATGGCTCAAATAAAGTTATTAAGTTAGATCAATGTCCAAAGAACCTATATCTAAAATTTCATGTGTTTAGATCCAAAATTGTCGGAGGAGTTTGGTAGAGTTCTCAAAGGTCAAATCGTTGAACTTTGACCCCTTAATCGCAAAATTTCTGTCCAAAAACCAATCACATCGATTTTACCCAAATCTCAGTACCCTGTATATCAAATTTCGAGTCTGTAGGCTTAAAATTGACAGAGTTATTGCGTAGGGAAATGTACACACACAGATACACAGACAGACAGACACTTTCACTTTTATAGATATATATATATATATATAGATTAGTTAAATATGAATATTTCACTAAATATTCGTCAAAAAATAAAATTATATCATCAAAGGATTGCTTTAAGGTTTGTTATTTCTAAAAATGTTATTTAAATCCATGCGATATTCACAAAGTTATGGCATTTTATTCTTTATCGAAGAATTTATACTGTCCATCGCTTTTATTGCTGGTCTCTTTAAATGTTGTTTCAGGACAAAAAATACAATGTCTAATGATGAAAACCTTATTTTTAATATTTGTTTTTAAATATATTTTTATGTCATAGAATAATGAAAAAGAAGCACATTCTAGGTGCTAAGCCTCAAATAAATTATTTATCGACATATCCGCCATTTTTTAAAACAACCTTTTGTCTCCTGGGGAAATCAATCGTTTGATTTCAAAAAGAACATGGCTCTAGCAATATCAACTATATTCTCCACAAGGCATCTTTTGAAGTAAATTACTCTCCTCTCTCCTAAACTCCTCTTTTTAATATTGACCAGAGATATTCAATGGGCTTAAGGTCTGGAGAACACGGTCAGGCCATGAGAGTTTCTCCAAAGAAGCCCATAGATTCAAGGAAGAGATTCCAACACAAAACCTATCAAAGAACACTGCCCAGCACATAAAGCACCTTGGTGCGAAAGTTCATAAAAGCTGGCCCAGCCATTTTAGAGTCCAAAGGGAACGAACTCACAGAAACACAGACAAAGTTCCAATATTGATATTCATCTTCGGAATACTCACCTGGAATTTTCTAGATCAACATCGTGGGAGTCGTCTAAAAACGACGGATAGAGAGGCTGTGGCCGATGTGTGGGAACCAATACTTCGGAAGTACTGAAAAAAAAAAAAAAAAAAAAAACACAAACACAAGAGATGAGTAACGTGTACACTTTTTATTTATTTAAAACTAGCAGGGAGACCCAACGTTGCCCGGGATTAAATGATGATTAACGCTCCAATCGTCTGTTCCGTCTTTCATCGAAGGCTCGATATGAAACCTATCTAAGAACACTGTCGGCCACATGAAGTACATTCGTGTGAAATTTCATAAAAATCGACCCTGCCGTTTTTGAGTACATAGGGAATGAACTCACACACAAACAGACACTTCTTTATATATGTAGTAGAGAATTAGAAGGCTATCACAATGCGATATAGTGTTGGTGAAAGAAGACGAAAACAAGTGGCGATTTACAAATCACTACATATATACATATTAAAGCTACTTCCCTCTATCCTATATTTTTATTGTGCTAAGGGATCTTTTATATAATGTGACTACCCCATCTAACCTATTTTTCAATGTGCTAAGGGATCCTAGATTTAAAGTGACGTCCCCCACTATTTTTTAATGTATTTAAAACAAAATCCCACTCCCAACCTTATTTTTAATTGTGCTAAGGGATCTCATATTTAAAGAGATATCCTCTCACTCTAGTTTTCATTATGCAAAGGAATCATACATCCCCCACCATATTTTTCAATGTGCTAAGGGATGTTAACTTTAAAGTGACAATACTCTACTTTTTTTTTTCATTGTGCTAAGGGATCTTCCATTTAAAGTTATTTCTCCCTTTCCTATTTTGCATTGTGCTAAGGGATCTTATATGAAATGTGATTTCCCCACACCTAACCTATTTTTCAATGTGCTAAGGAATCTTACATTTAAAGTCACATCCCCCCCCCCCACTCAATTTTTTAATATGAAAAGTGATCTCACATTTAAAGCAAAATCCCACATTCGACCTTATTTAAATAACCTTAACTTTAAAGTAACATGCCATACTTTTTTCTTCATTGTGCTAAGGGATCTTACCTATAAAGTGAGATACCCCTACTTTTTTTATTGTGCTAAGAGATCTTACATTTAAAGTTACTTCCGTCTATCCTATTTTTCAATGTGCTAAGGGATCTTTCATATAACGTTACTTCCCCACCTAACCTATTTTTCAATGTGCTAAGGGATCTTACATTTTAAGAGATATCCTCTCACCCTAGATTTCATCGAGTTAAGGGATCATACATCAAATGAGCCCCCCTTCACCCCCCCCATTTTTCATGTACTCAGGGACGTTTAATTTAACGTGACAAAAAGTGTGTTATACTCACAATGATACTCTGGGGTCACCAACTGATATAGGTAGATGAGAATCCTATAGACCAATGCAAGTCAACGTGTATTCAATTGAAAATTTCTAAGTCCAAACAAGAGGGGATGTGGATATAATAAATGAGAATCCTATAGACCAATGCAAGTCAACGTGGATGCAATTGAAAATTTCTAAGTCCAAACAAGAGGGGATGTGGATATAGGTAGATGAGAATCCTATAGACCAATGCAAGTCAACGTGGATCCAATTGAAAATTTCTAAGTCCAAACAAGAGGGGATGTGGATATAGGTAGATGAGAATCCTATAGACCAATGCAAGTCAACGTGTATTCAATTGAAAATTTCTAAGTCCAGACAAGAGGGGATGTAGATATAGGTAGATGAGAATCGTATAGACCAATGCAAGTCAACGTGTATTCAATTGAAAATTTCTAAGTCCAAACAAGAGGGGATATGGATATAGGTAGATGAGAATCCTATAGACCAATGCAAGTCAACGTGTATTCAATTGAAAATTTCTAAGTCCAAACAAGAGGGGATGTGGATATAATAAATGAGAATCCTATAGACCAATGCAAGTCAACGTGGATGCAATTGAAAATTTCTAAGTCCAAACAAGAGGGGATGTGGATATAGGTAGATGAGAATCCTATAGACCAATGCAAGTCAACGTGGATCCAATTGAAAATTTCTAAGTCCAAACAAGAGGGGATGTGGATATAGGTAGATGAGAATCCTATAGACCAATGCAAGTCAACGTGTATTCAATTGAAAATTTCTAAGTCCCAACAAGAGGGGATGTGGATATAGGTAGATGAGAATCCTATAGACCAATGCAAGTCAACGTGTATTCAATTGAAAATTTCTGAGTCCAAACAAGAGGGGATGTGGATATAGGTAGATGAGAATCCTATAGACCAATGCAAGTCAACGTGTATTCAATTGAAAATTTCTAAGTCCAAACAAGAGGGGATGTGGATATAGGTAGATCAGAATCCTATAGACCAATGCAAGTCAACGTGTATTCAATTGAAAATTTCTAAGTCCCAACAAGAGGGGATGTGGATATAGGTAGATGAGAATCCTATAGACCAATGCAAGTCAACGTGTATTCAATTGAAAATTTCTAAGTCCAAACAAGAGGGGATGTGGATATAGGTAGATGACAATCCTATAGACCAATGCAAGTCAACGTGTATTCAAATGAAAATTTCTAAGTCCAAACAACAGGGGATGTGGATATAGGAAGATGAGACTCCTATAGACCAATGCAAGTCAACGTGTATTCAATTGAAAATTTCTAAGTCCAAACAAGAGGGGATGTGGATATAGGTAGATGACAATCCTATAGACCAATGCAAGTCAACGTGTATTCAAATGAAAATTTCTAAGTCCAAACAACAGGGGATGTGGATATAGGAAGATGAGACTCCTATAGACCAATGCAAGTCAACGTGTATTCAATTGAAAATTTCTAAGTCCAAACAACAGGGGATGTGGATATAGGTAGATGAGAATCCTATAGACCAATGCAAGTCAACGTGTATTCAAATGAAAATTTCTAAGTCCAAACAAGAGGGGATGTGGATATAGGTAGATGAGAATGCTATCGACCAATGCAAGTCAACGTGTATTCAATTGAAAATTTCTAAGTCCAAACAAGAGGGGATGTGGATATAGGTAGATGAGAATCCTATAGACCAATGCAAGTCAACGTGTATTCAATTGAAAATTTCTAAGTCCAAACAAGAGGGGATGTGGATATAGGTAGATGACAATCCTATAGACCAATGCAAGTCAACGTGTATTCAAATGAAAATTTCTAAGTCCAAACAAGAGGGGATGTGGATATAGGTAGATGAGAATGCTATCGACCAATGCAAGTCAACGTGTATTCACTTGAAAATTTCTAAGTCCAAACAAGAGGGGATGTGGATATAGGTAGATGAGAATCCTATAGACCAATGCAAGTCAACGTGTATTCAATTGAAAATTTCTAAGTCCAAACAAGAGGGGATGTGGATATAGGTAGATGACAATCCTATAGACCAATGCAAGTCAACGTGTATTCAAATGAAAATTTCTAAGTCCAAACAACAGGGGATGTGGATATAGGAAGATGAGACTCCTATAGACCAATGCAAGTCAACGTGTATTCAATTGAAAATTTCTAAGTCTAAACAAGAGGGGATGTGGATATAGGTAGATCAGAATCCTATAGACCAATGCAAGTCAACGTGTATTCAATGTAAAATTTCTAAGTCCAAACAAGAGGGGATGTGGATATAGGTAGATGAGAATCCTATAGACCAATGCAAGTCAACGTGTATTCAATTGAAAATTTCTAAGTCCAAACAAGAGGGGATGTGGATATAGGTAGATCAGAATCCTATAGACCAATGCAAGTCAACGTGTATTCAATGTAAAATTTCTAAGTCCAAACAAGAGGGGATGTGGATATAGGTAGATGAGAATCCTATAGACCAATGCAAGTCAACGTGTATTCAATTGAAAATTTCTAAGTCCAAACAAGAGGGGATGTGGATATAGGTAGATCAGAATCCTATAGAGCAATGCAAGTCAACGTGTATTCAATTGAAAATTTCTAAGTCCAAACAAGAGGGGATGTGGATATAGGTAGATGAGAATCCTATAGACCAATGCAAGTCAACGTGTATTCAAATGAAAATTTCTAAGTCCAAACAAGAGGGGATGTGGATATAGGTAGATGAGAATGCTATAGACCAATGCAAGTCAACGTGTATTCACTTGAAAATTTCTAAGTCCAAACAAGAGGGGATGTGGATATAGGTAGATGAGAATCCTATAGACCAATGCAAGTCAACGTGTATTCAATTGAAAATTTCTAAGTCCAAACAACAGGGGATGTGGATATAGGTAGATGAGAATCCTATAGACCAATGCAAGTCAACGTGTATTCAATTGAAAATTTCTAAGTCCAAACAAGAGGGGATGTGGATATAGGTAGATGAGAATCCTATAGACCAATGCAAGTCAACGTGTATTCAATTGAAAATTTCTAAGTCCAAACAAGAGGGGATGTGGATATAGGTAGATGAGAATGCTATAGACCAATGCAAGTCAACGTGTATTCACTTGAAAATTTCTAAGTCCAAACAAGAGGGGATGTGGATATAGGTAGATGAGAATCCTATAGACCAATGCAAGTCAACGTGTATTCAAATGAAAATTTCTAAGTCCAAACAAGAGGGGATGTGGATATAGGTAGATGAGAATGCTATAGACCAATGCAAGTCAACGTGTATTCACTTGAAAATTTCTAAGTCCAAACAAGAGGGGATGTGGATATAGGTAGATGAGAATCCTATAGACCAATGCAAGTCAACGTGTATTCAATTGAAAATTTCTAAGTCCAAACAACAGGGGATGTGGATATAGGTAGATGAGAATCCTATAGACCAATGCAAGTCAACGTGTATTCAATTGAAAATTTCTAAGTCCAAACAACAGGGGATGTGGATATAGGTAGATGAGAATCCTATAGACCAATGCAAGTCAACGTGTATTCAATTGAAAATTTCTAAGTCCAAACAAGAGGGGATGTGGATATAGGTAGATGAGAATCCTATAGACCAATGCAAGTCAACGTGTATTCAATTGAAAATTTCTAAGTCCAAACAAGAGGGGACGTAGGTATAGGTAAATGAGAATCCTATAGACCAAGTCATCTCAACGTGTATTCAATTGAAAATTTCTAAGTCCAAACAAGAGGGAACGTAGGTATAGGTAAATGAGAATCCTATAGACCAAGTCATCTCAACGTGTATTCAATTGAAAATTTCTAAGTCCAAACAAGAGGGAACGTAGGTATAGGTAAATGAGAATCCTATAGACCAAATCATCTCAGCGTGTATTCAATTGAAAATTTCTAAGTCAAAACAAGAGGGAACGTAGGTATAAGTAAATGAGAATCCTATAGACCAAGTCATCTCAGCGTGTATTCAATTGAAAATTTCTAAGTCCAAACAAGAGGGAACGTAGGTATAGGTAAATGAGAATCCTATAGAGCAAGTAATCTCAGGTTGTATTCAATTGAAAATTTCTAAGTCAAAACAAGAGGGAACGTAGGTATAGGTAAATGAGAATCCTATAGACCAAGTCATCTCAGCGTGTATTCAATTGAAAATTTCTAAGTCTAAACAAGAGGGAACGTAGGTATAGGTAAATGAGAATCCTATAGACCAAGTCATCTCAGCGTGTATTCAATTGAAAATTTCTAAGTCTAAACAAGAGGGAACGTAGGTATAGGTAAATGAGAATCCTATAGACCAAGTCATCTCAGCGTGTATTCAATTGAAAATTTCTAAGTCCAAACAAGAGGGAACGTAGGTATAGGTAAATGAGAATCCTATAGACCAAGTCATCTCAGCGTGTATTCAATTGAAAATTTCTAAGTCCAAACAAGAGGGGACGTAGGTATAGGTAAATGAGAATCCTATAGACCAAGTCATCTCAACGTGTATTCAATTGAAAATTTCTAAGTCCAAACAAGAGGGAACGTAGGTATAGGTAAATGAGAATCCTATAGACCAAATCATCTCAGCGTGTATTCAATTGAAAATTTCTAAGTCAAAACAAGAGGGAACGTAGGTATAAGTAAATGAGAATCCTATAGACCAAGTCATCTCAGCGTGTATTCAATTGAAAATTTCTAAGTCCAAACAAGAGGGAACGTAGGTATAGGTAAATGAGAATCCTATAGACCAAATCATCTCAACGTGTATTCAATTGAAAATTTCTAAGTCAAAACAAGAGGGAACGTAGGTATAGGTAAATGAGAATCCTATAGACCAAATCATCTCAACGTGTATTCAATTGAAAATTTCTAAGTCAAAACAAGAGGGAACGTAGGTATAGGTAAATGAGAATCCTATAGACCAAATCATCTCAGCGTGTATTCAATTGAAAATTTCTAAGTCAAAACAAGAGGGAACGTAGGTATAAGTAAATGAGAATCCTATAGACCAAGTCATCTCAGCGTGTATTCAATTGAAAATTTCTAAGTCAAAACAAGAGGGAACGTAGGTATAGGTAAATGAGAATCCTATAGACCAAGTCATCTCAGCGTGTATTCAATTGAAAATTTCTAAGTCTAAACAAGAGGGAACGTAGGTATAGGTAAATGAGAATCCTATAGACCAAGTCATCTCAGCGTGTATTCAATTGAAAATTTCTAAGTCTAAACAAGAGGGAACGTAGGTATAGGTAAATGAGAATCCTATAGACCAAGTCATCTCAGCGTGTATTCAATTGAAAATTTCTAAGTCAAAACAAGAGGGAACGTAGGTATAAGTAAATGAGAATCCTATAGACCAAGTCATCTCAGCGTGTATTCAATTGAAAATTTCTAAGTCCAAACAAGAGGGAACGTAGGTATAGGTAAATGAGAATCCTATAGACCAAATCATCTCAACGTGTATTCAATTGAAAATTTCTAAGTCAAAACAAGAGGGAACGTAGGTATAGGTAAATGAGAATCCTATAGACCAAATCATCTCAACGTGTATTCAATTGAAAATTTCTAAGTCAAAACAAGAGGGAACGTAGGTATAGGTAAATGAGAATCCTATAGACCAAATCATCTCAGCGTGTATTCAATTGAAAATTTCTAAGTCAAAACAAGAGGGAACGTAGGTATAAGTAAATGAGAATCCTATAGACCAAGTCATCTCAGCGTGTATTCAATTGAAAATTTCTAAGTCAAAACAAGAGGGAACGTAGGTATAGGTAAATGAGAATCCTATAGACCAAGTCATCTCAGCGTGTATTCAATTGAAAATTTCTAAGTCTAAACAAGAGGGAACGTAGGTATAGGTAAATGAGAATCCTATAGACCAAGTCATCTCAGCGTGTATTCAATTGAAAATTTCTAAGTCTAAACAAGAGGGAACGTAGGTATAGGTAAATGAGAATCCTATAGACCAAGTCATCTCAGCGTGTATTCAATTGAAAATTTCTAAGTCAAAACAAGAGGGAACGTAGGTATAGGTAAATGAGAATCCTATAGACCAAGTCATCTCAGCGTGTATTCAATTGAAAATTTCTAAGTCCAAACAAGAGGGGACGTAGGTATAGGTAAATGAGAATCCTATAGACCAAGTCATCTCAACGTGTATTCAATTGAAAATTTCTAAGTCCAAACAAGAGGGAACGTAGGTATAGGTAAATGAGAATCCTATAGACCAAGTCATCTCAACGTGTATTCAATTGAAAATTTCTAAGTCCAAACAAGAGGGAACGTAGGTATAGGTAAATGAGAATCCTATAGACCAAATCATCTCAGCGTGTATTCAATTGAAAATTTCTAAGTCAAAACAAGAGGGAACGTAGGTATAAGTAAATGAGAATCCTATAGACCAAGTCATCTCAGCGTGTATTCAATTGAAAATTTCTAAGTCCAAACAAGAGGGAACGTAGGTATAGGTAAATGAGAATCCTATAGACCAAATCATCTCAACGTGTATTCAATTGAAAATTTCTAAGTCAAAACAAGAGGGAACGTAGGTATAGGTAAATGAGAATCCTATAGACCAAATCATCTCAACGTGTATTCAATTGAAAATTTCTAAGTCAAAACAAGAGGGAACGTAGGTATAGGTAAATGAGAATCCTATAGACCAAATCATCTCAGCGTGTATTCAATTGAAAATTTCTAAGTCAAAACAAGAGGGAACGTAGGTATAAGTAAATGAGAATCCTATAGACCAAGTCATCTCAGCGTGTATTCAATTGAAAATTTCTAAGTCAAAACAAGAGGGAACGTAGGTATAGGTAAATGAGAATCCTATAGACCAAGTCATCTCAGCGTGTATTCAATTGAAAATTTCTAAGTCTAAACAAGAGGGAACGTAGGTATAGGTAAATGAGAATCCTATAGACCAAGTCATCTCAGCGTGTATTCAATTGAAAATTTCTAAGTCTAAACAAGAGGGAACGTAGGTATAGGTAAATGAGAATCCTATAGACCAAGTCATCTCAGCGTGTATTCAATTGAAAATTTCTAAGTCTAAACAAGAGGGAACGTAGGTATAGGTAAATGAGAATCCTATAGACCAAGTCATCTCAGCGTGTATTCAATTGAAAATTTCTAAGTCCAAACAAGAGGGAACGTAGGTATAGGTAAATGAGAATCCTATAGACCAAGTCATCTCAGCGTGTATTCAATTGAAAATTTCTAAGTCCAAACAAGAGAGAACGTAGGTATAGGTAAATGAGAATCCTATAGA
The DNA here is from genome assembly GCF_053919585.1 of Euprymna scolopes. Taxonomy (NCBI): domain Eukaryota; kingdom Metazoa; phylum Mollusca; class Cephalopoda; order Sepiida; family Sepiolidae; genus Euprymna; species Euprymna scolopes. The sequence continues at coordinate 133,105,471 of NC_136527.1, read as the reverse complement.
CCAAGTCATCTCAGCGTGTATTCAATTGAAAATTTCTAAGTCCAAACAAGAGGGGACGTAGGTATAGGTAAATGAGAATCCTATAGACCAAGTCATCTCAACGTGTATTCAATTGAAAATTTCTAAGTCCAAACAAGAGGGGACGTAGGTATAGGTAAATGAGAATCCTATAGACCAAGTCATCTCAACGTGTATTCAATTGAAAATTTCTAAGTCCAAACAAGAGGGAACGTAGGTATAGGTAAATGAGAATCCTATAGACCAAGTCATCTCAACGTGTATTCAATTGAAAATTTCTAAGTCCAAACAAGAGGGAACGTAGGTATAGGTAAATGAGAATCCTATAGACCAAATCATCTCAGCGTGTATTCAATTGAAAATTTCTAAGTCAAAACAAGAGGGAACGTAGGTATAAGTAAATGAGAATCCTATAGACCAAGTCATCTCAGCGTGTATTCAATTGAAAATTTCTAAGTCCAAACAAGAGGGAACGTAGGTATAGGTAAATGAGAATCCTATAGACCAAATCATCTCAACGTGTATTCAATTGAAAATTTCTAAGTCAAAACAAGAGGGAACGTAGGTATAGGTAAATGAGAATCCTATAGACCAAATCATCTCAACGTGTATTCAATTGAAAATTTCTAAGTCAAAACAAGAGGGAACGTAGGTATAGGTAAATGAGAATCCTATAGACCAAATCATCTCAGCGTGTATTCAATTGAAAATTTCTAAGTCAAAACAAGAGGGAACGTAGGTATAAGTAAATGAGAATCCTATAGACCAAGTCATCTCAGCGTGTATTCAATTGAAAATTTCTAAGTCAAAACAAGAGGGAACGTAGGTATAGGTAAATGAGAATCCTATAGACCAAATCATCTCAGCGTGTATTCAATTGAAAATTTCTAAGTCAAAACAAGAGGGAACGTAGGTATAGGTAAATGAGAATCCTATAGACCAAATCATCTCAGCGTGTATTCAATTGAAAATTTCTAAGTCAAAACAAGAGGGAACGTAGGTATAGGTAAATGAGAATCCTATAGACCAAATCATCTCAACGTGTATTCAATTGAAAATTTCTAAGTCAAAACAAGAGGGAACGTAGGTATAGGTAAATGAGAATCCTATAGACCAAGTCATCTCAACGTGTATTCAATTGAAAATTTCTAAGTCCAAACTAGAGGGAACGTAGGTATAGGTAAATGAGAATCCTATAGACCAAGTCATCTCAACGTGTATTCAATTGAAAATTTCTAAGTCAAAACAAGAGGGAACGTAGGTATAGGTAAATGAGAATCCTATAGACCAAATCATCTCAGCGTGTATTCAATTGAAAATTTCTAAGTCAAAACAAGAGGGAACGTAGGTATAGGTAAATGAGAATCCTATAGACCAAGTCATCTCAGCGTGTATTGAATTGAAAATTTCTAAGTCCAAACAAGAGGGAACGTAGGTATAGGTAAATGAGAATCCTATAGACCAAATCATCTCAGCGTGTATTCAATTGAAAATTTCTAAGTCAAAACAAGAGGGAACGTAGGTATAGGTAAATGAGAATCCTATAGACCAAATCATCTCAGCGTTTATTCAATTGAAAATTTCTAAGTCAAAACAAGAGGGAACGTAGGTATAGGTAAATGAGAATCCTATAGACCAAATCATCTCAGCGTGTATTCAATTGAAAATTTCTAAGTCAAAACAAGAGGGAACGTAGGTATAGGTAAATGAGAATCCTATAGACCAAGTCATCTCAACGTGTATTCAATTGAAAATTTCTAAGTCAAAACAAGAGGGAACGTAGGTATAGGTAAATGAGAATCCTATAGACCAAGTCATCTCAGCGTGTATTCAATTGAAAATTTCTAAGTCAAAACAAGAGGGAACGTAGGTATAGGTAAATGAGAATCCTATAGACCAAATCATCTCAGCGTGTATTCAATTGAAAATTTCTAAGTCAAAACAAGAGGGAACGTAGGTATAGGTAAATGAGAATCCTATAGACCAAGTCATCTCAACGTGTATTCAATTGAAAATTTCTAAGTCAAAACAAGAGGGAACGTAGGTATAGGTAAATGAGAATCCTATAGACCAAGTCATCTTAGGTTGTATTCAATTGAAAATTTCTAAGTCAAAACAAGAGGGAACGTAGGTATAGGTAAATGAGAATCCTATAGACCAAGTCATCTCAGCGTGTATTCAATTGAAAATTTCTAAGTCCAAACAAGAGGGAACGTAGGTATAGGTAAATGAGAATCCTATAGACCAAGTCATCTCAGCGTGTATTCAATTGAAAATTTCTAAATCAAAACAAGAGGGAACGTAGGTATAGGTAAATGAGAATCCTATAGACCAAGTCATCTCAACGTGTATTCAATTGAAAATTTCTAAGTCAAAACAAGAGGGGACGTTGGTATAGGTAAATGAGAATCCTATAGACCAAGTCATCTCAACGTGTATTCAATTGAAAATTTCTAAGTCCAAACAAGAGGGAACGTAGGTATAGGTAAATGAGAATCCTATAGACCAAGTCATCTCAACGTGTATTCAATTGAAAATTTCTAAGTCAAAACAAGAGGGGACGTAGGTATAGGTAAATGAGAATCCTATAGACCAAGTCATCTTAGGTTGTATTCAATTGAAAATTTCTAAGTCAAAACAAGAGGGGACGTAGGTATAGGTAAATGAGAATCCTATAGACCAAGTCATCTCAGCGTGTATTCAATTGAAAATTTCTAAGTCCAAACAAGAGGGAACGTAGGTATAGGTAAACGAGAATCCTATAGACCAAGTCATCTCAGCGTGTATTCAATTGAAAATTTCTAAGTCCAAACAATAGGGGATGTTGGTATAGGTAAACGAGAATCCTATAGACCAAGTCATCTCAGCGTGTATTCAATTGAAAATTTCTAAGTCAAAACAAGAGGGAACGTAGGTATAGGTAAATGAGAATCCTATAGACCAAGTGATCTCAGCGTGTATTCAATTGAAAATTTCTAAGTCCAAACAAGAGAGAACGTAGGTATAGGTAAATGAGAATCCTATAGACCAAGTCATCTCAGCGTGTATTCAATTGAAAATTTCTAAGTCAAAACAAGAGGGGACGTAGGTATAGGTAAATGAGAATCCTATAGACCAAGTCATTCAGGTTGTATTCAATTGAAAATTTCTAAGTCCAAACAAGAGGGAACGTAGGTATAGGTAAATGAGAATCCTATAGACCAAGTCATCCCAGCGTGTATTCAATTGAAAATTTCTAAGTCAAAACAAGAGGGGACGTAGGTATAGGTAAATGAGAATCCTATAGACCAAGTCATCTCAGCGTGTATTCAATTGAAAATTTCTAAGTCAAAACAAGAGGGGACGTAGGTATAGGTAAATGAGAATCCTATAGACCAAGTCATCTCAGCGTGTATTCAATTGAAAATTTCTAAGTCCAAACAAGAGGGAACTTAGGTATAGGTAAATGAGAATCCTATAGACCAAGTGATCTCAGCGTGTATTCAATTGAAAATTTCTAAGTCCAAACAAGAGAGAACGTAGGTATAGGTAAATGAGAATCCTATAGACCAAGTCATCTCAGCGTGTATTCAATTGAAAATTTCTAAGTCCAAACAAGAGAGAACGTAGGTATAGGTAAATGAGAATCCTATAGACCAAGTCATCTCAGCGTGTATTCAATTGAAAATTTCTAAGTCCAAACAAGAGAGAACGTAGGTATAGGTAAATGAGAATCCTATAGACCAAGTCATCTCAGCGTGTATTCAATTGAAAATTTCTAAGTCCAAACAAGAGGGAACTTAGGTATAGGTAAATGAGAATCCTATAGACCAAGTGATCTCAGCGTGTATTCAATTGAAAATTTCTAAGTCCAAACAAGAGAGAACGTAGGTATAGGTAAATGAGAATCCTATAGACCAAGTCATCTCAGCGTGTATTCAATTGAAAATTTCTAAGTCAAAACAAGAGGGAACGTAGGTATAGGTAAATGAGAATCCTATAGACCAAGTCATCTCAGCGTGTATTCAATTGAAAATTTCTAAGTCCAAACAAGAGGGAACGTAGGTATAGGTAAATGAGAATCCTATAGACCAAGTCATCTCAGCGTGTATTCAATTGAAAATTTCTAAGTCAAAACAAGAGGGAACGTAGGTATAGGTAAATGAGAATCCTATAGACCAAGTCATCTCAGCGTGTATTCAATTGAAAATTTCTAAGTCCAAACAAGAGGGGACGTGTGTATAGGTAGGTGAGAATCCTATAGACCAAGTCATCTCAACGTGTATTCAATTGAAAATTTCTAAGTCAAAACAAGAGGGGACGTAGGTATAGGTAAATGAGAATCCTATAGACCAAGTCATCTCAGCGTGTATTCAATTGAAAATTTCTAAGTCAAAACAAGAGGGAACGTAGGTATAGGTAAATGAGAATCCTATAGACCAAGTCATCTCAGCGTGTATTCAATTGAAAATTTCTAAGTCCAAACAAGAGGGGACGTAGGTATAGGTAAATGAGAATCCTATAGACCAAGTCATCTTAGGTTGTATTCAATTGAAAATTTCTAAGTCAAAACAAGAGGGAACGTAGGTATAGGTAAATTAGAATCCTATAGACCAAGTCATCTCAGCGTGTATTCAATTGAAAATTTCTAAGTCCAAACAAGAGGGGACGTAGGTATAGGTAAATGAGAATCCTATAGACCAGGTCATCTCAACGTGTATTCAATTGAAAATTTCTAAGTCAAAACAAGAGGGAACGTAGGTATAGGTAAATGAGAATCCTATAGACCAAGTCATCTCAGCGTGTATTCAATTGAAAATTTCTAAGTCCAAACAAGAGGGAACTTAGGTATAGGTAAATGAGAATCCTATAGACCAAGTGATCTCAGCGTGTATTCAATTGAAAATTTCTAAGTCCAAACAAGAGAGAACGTAGGTATAGGTAAATGAGAATCCTATAGACCAAGTCATCTCAGCGTGTATTCAATTGAAAATTTCTAAGTCCAAACAAGAGAGAACGTAGGTATAGGTAAATGAGAATCCTATAGACCAAGTGATCTCAGCGTGTATTCAATTGAAAATTTCTAAGTCCAAACAAGAGAGAACGTAGGTATAGGTAAATGAGAATCCTATAGACCAAGTCATCTCAGCGTGTATTCAATTGAAAATTTCTAAGTCCAAACAAGAGAGAACGTAGGTATAGGTAAATGAGAATCCTATAGACCAAGTCATCTCAGCGTGTATTCAATTGAAAATTTCTAAGTCAAAACAAGAGGGAACGTAGGTATAGGTAAATGAGAATCCTATAGACCAAGTCATCTCAGCGTGTATTCAATTGAAAATTTCTAAGTCCAAACAAGAGGGGACGTAGGTATAGGTAAATGAGAATCCTATAGACCAAGTCATCTTAGGTTGTATTCAATTGAAAATTTCTAAGTCAAAACAAGAGGGAACGTAGGTATAGGTAAATTAGAATCCTATAGACCAAGTCATCTCAGCGTGTATTCAATTGAAAATTTCTAAGTCCAAACAAGAGGGGACGTAGGTATAGGTAAATGAGAATCCTATAGACCAGGTCATCTCAACGTGTATTCAATTGAAAATTTCTAAGTCCAAACAAGAGGGAACGTAGGTATAGGTAAATTAGAATCCTATAGACCAAGTCATCTCAGCGTGTATTCAATTGAAAATTTCTAAGTCCAAACAAGAGGGAACGTAGGTATAGGTAAATGAGAATCCTATAGACCAAGTCATCTCAGCGTGTATTCAATTGAAAATTTCTAAGTCAAAACAAGAGGGGACGTAGGTATAGGTAAATGAGAATCCTATAGACCAAGTCATCTCAGCGTGTATTCAATTGAAAATTTCTAAGTCAAAACAAGAGGGGACGTAGGTATAGGTAAATGAGAATCCTATAGACCAAGTCATCTCAGCGTGTATTCAATTGAAAATTTCTAAGTCCAAACAAGAGGGAACGTAGGTATAGGTAAATGAGAATCCTATAGACCAAGTCATCTCAGCGTGTATTCAATTGAAAATTTCTAAGTCAAAACAAGAGGGGACGTAGGTATAGGTAAATGAGAATCCTATAGACCAAGTCATCTCAGCGTGTATTCAATTGAAAATTTCTAAGTCAAAACAAGAGGGGACGTAGGTATAGGTAAATGAGAATCCTATAGACCAAGTCATCTCAACGTGTATTCAATTGAAAATTTCTAAGTCCAAACAACAGGGAACGTAGGTATAGGTAAATGAGAATCCTATAGACCAAGTCATCTCAACGTGTATTCAATTGAAAATTTCTTAGGTAAAACAAGAGGGGACGTAGGTATAGGTAGATGAGAATCCTATAGACCAAGTCATCTCAGCGTGTATTCAATTGAAAATTTCTAAGTCCAAACAAGAGGGAACGTAGGTATAGGTAAATGAGAATCCTATAGACCAAGTCATCTCAGGTTGTATTTAATTGAAAATTTCTAAGTCCAAACAAGAGGGAACGTAGGTATAGGTAAATGAGAATCCTATAGACCAAGTCATCTCAACGTGTATTCAATTGAAAATTTCTAAGTCAAAACAAGAGGGAACGTAGGTATAGGTAAATGAGAATCCTATAGACCAAGTCATCTCAGCGTGTATTCAATTGAAAATTTCTAAGTCAAAACAAGAGGGAATGTAGGTATAGGTAAATGAGAATCCTATAGACCAAGTCATCTCAGCGTGTATTCAATTGAAAATTTCTAAGTCAAAACAAGAGGGAATGTAGGTATAGGTAAATGAGAATCCTATAGACCAAGTCATCTCAACGTGTATTCAATTGAAAATTTCTAAGTCAAAACAAGAGGGAATGTAGGTATAGGTAAATGAGAATCCTATAGACCAAGTCATCTCAGCGTGTATTCAATTGAAAATTTCTAAGTCAAAACAAGAGGGAACGTAGGTATAGGTAAATGAGAATCCTATAGACCAAGTCATCTCAGCGTGTATTCAATTGAAAATTTCTAAGTCAAAAGAAGAGGGAACGTAGGTATAGGTAAATGAGAATCCTATAGACCAAGTCATCTCAACGTGTATTCAATTGAAAATTTCTAAGTCAAAACAAGAGGGAACGTAGGTATAGGTAAATGAGAATCCTATAGACCAAGTCATCTCAGCGTGTATTCAATTGAAAATTTCTAAGTCCAAACAAGAGGGAACGTAGGTATAGGTAAATGAGAATCCTATAGACCAAGTCATCTCAGCGTGTATTCAATTGAAAATTTCTAAGTCCAAACAAGAGGGAACGTAGGTATAGGTAAATGAGAATCCTATAGACCAAGTCATCTCAGCGTGTATTCAATTGAAAATTTCTAAGTCCAAACAAGAGGGAACGTAGGTATAGGTAAATGAGAATCCTATAGACCAAGTCATCTCAGGTTGTATTTAATTGAAAATTTCTAAGTCCAAACAAGAGGGAACGTAGGTATAGGTAAATGAGAATCCTATAGACCAAGTCATCTCAACGTGTATTCAATTGAAAATTTCTAAGTCAAAACAAGAGGGAACGTAGGTATAGGTAAATGAGAATCCTATAGACCAAGTCATCTCAGCGTGTATTCAATTGAAAATTTCTAAGTCCAAACAAGAGGGGACGTAGGTATAGGTAAATGATAATCCTATAGACCAAGTCATCTCAGCGTGTATTCAATTGAAAATTTCTAAGTCCAAACAAGAGGGGACGTAGGTATAGGTAAATGAGAATCCTATAGACCAAGTCATCTCAGCGTGTATTCAATTGAAAATTTCTAAGTCAAAACAAGAGGGAACGTAGGTATAGGTAAATGATAATCCTATAGACCAAGTCATCTCAGCGTGTATTCAATTGAAAATTTCTAAGTCCAAACAAGAGGGGACGTAGGTATAGGTAAATGAGAATCCTATAGACCAAGTCATCTCAGCGTGTATTCAATTGAAAATTTCTAAGTCCAAACAAGAGGGGACGTAGGTATAGGTAAATGAGAATCCTATAGACCAAGTCATCTCAGCGTGTATTCAATTGAAAATTTCTAAGTCAAAACAAGAGGGAACGTAGGTATAGGTAAATGATAATCCTATAGACCAAGTCATCTCAGCGTGTATTCAATTGAAAATTTCTAAGTCCAAACAAGAGGGGACGTAGGTATAGGTAAATGAGAATCCTATAGACCAAGTCATCTCAGCGTGTATTCAATTGAAAATTTCTAAGTCCAAACTATAGGGGATGTTGGTATAGGTAAATGAGAATCCTATAGACCAAGTCATCTCAACGTGTATTCAATTGAAAATTTCTAAGTCCAAACAAGAGGGGACGTAGGTATAGGTAAATGAGAATCCTATAGACCAAGTCATCTCAGCGTGTATTCAATTGAAAATTTCTAAGTCCAAACAAGAGGGAACGTAGGTATAGGTAAATGAGAATCCTATAGACCAAGTCATCTCAGCGTGTATTCAATTGAAAATTTCTAAGTCCAAACAAGAGGGAACGTAGGTATAGGTAAATGAGAATCCTATAGACCAAGTCATCTCAGCGTGTATTCAATTGAAAATTTCTAAGTCCAAACAAGAGGGAACGTAGGTATAGGTAAATGAGAATCCTATAGAGCAAGTAATCTCAGGTTGTATTCAATTGAAAATTTCTAAGTCCAAACAAGAGGGAACGTAGGTATAGGTAAATGAGAATCCTATAGACCAAGTCATCTCAGCGTGTATTCAATTGAAAATTTCTAAGTCCAAACAAGAGGGAACGTAGGTATAGGTAAATGAGAATCCTATAGACCAAGTCATCTCAGCGTGTATTCAATTGAAAATTTCTAAGTCCAAACAAGAGGGAACGTAGGTATAGGTAAATGAGAATCCTATAGACCAAGTCATCTCAGCGTGTATTCAATTGAAAATTTCTAAGTCCAAACAAGAGGGAACGTAGGTATAGGTAAATGAGAATCCTATAGACCAAGTCATCTCAGCGTGTATTCAATTGAAAATTTCTAAGTCCAAACAAGAGGGAACGTAGGTATAGGTAAATGAGAATCCTATAGACCAAGTCATCTCAGCGTGTATTCAATTGAAAATTTCTAAGTCCAAACAAGAGGGAACGTAGGTATAGGTAAATGAGAATCCTATAGACCAAGTCATCTCAGCGTGTATTCAATTGAAAATTTCTAAGTCCAAACAAGAGGGAACGTAGGTATAGGTAAATGAGAATCCTATAGACCAAGTCATCTCAGCGTGTATTCAATTGAAAATTTCTAAGTCCAAACAAGAGGGGACGTAGGTATAGGTAAATGAGAATCCTATAGACCAAGTCATCTCAGCGTGTATTCAATTGAAAATTTCTAAGTCCAAACAAGAGGGAACGTAGGTATAGGTAAATGAGAATCCTATAGAACAAGTAATCTCAGGTTGTATTCAATTGAAAATTTCTAAGTCCAAACAAGAGGGAACGTAGGTATAGGTAAATGAGAATCCTATAGACCAAGTCATCTCAGCGTGTATTCAATTGAAAATTTCTAAGTCCAAACAAGAGGGAACGTAGGTATAGGTAAATGAGAATCCTATAGACCAAGTCATCTCAGCGTGTATTCAATTGAAAATTTCTAAGTCCAAACAAGAGGGAACGTAGGTATAGGTAAATGAGAATCCTATAGACCAAGTCATCTCAGCGTGTATTCAATTGAAAATTTCTAAGTCCAAACAAGAGGGAACGTAGGTATAGGTAAATGAGAATCCTATAGAGCAAGTAATCTCAGGTTGTATTCAATTGAAAATTTCTAAGTCCAAACAAGAGGGAACGTAGGTATAGGTAAATGAGAATCCTATAGACCAAGTCATCTCAGCGTGTATTCAATTGAAAATTTCTAAGTCCAAACAAGAGGGAACGTAGGTATAGGTAAATGAGAATCCTATAGACCAAGTCATCTCAGCGTGTATTCAATTGAAAATTTCTAAGTCCAAACAAGAGGGAACGTAGGTATAGGTAAATGAGAATCCTATAGACCAAGTCATCTCAGCGTGTATTCAATTGAAAATTTCTAAGTCCAAACAAGAGGGAACGTAGGTATAGGTAAATGAGAATCCTATAGACCAAGTCATCTCAGCGTGTATTCAATTGAAAATTTCTAAGTCCAAACAAGAGGGAACGTAGGTATAGGTAAATGAGAATCCTATAGACCAAGTCATCTCAGCGTGTATTCAATTGAAAATTTCTAAGTCCAAACAAGAGGGAACGTAGGTATAGGTAAATGAGAATCCTATAGACCAAGTCATCTCAGCGTGTATTCAATTGAAAATTTCTAAGTCCAAACAAGAGGGAACGTAGGTATAGGTAAATGAGAATCCTATAGACCAAGTCATCTCAGCGTGTATTCAATTGAAAATTTCTAAGTCCAAACAAGAGGGAACGTAGGTATAGGTAAATGAGAATCCTATAGACCAAGTCATCTCAGCGTGTATTCAATTGAAAATTTCTAAGTCCAAACAAGAGGGGACGTAGGTATAGGTAAATGAGAATCCTATAGACCAAGTCATCTCAGCGTGTATTCAATTGAAAATTTCTAAGTCCAAACAAGAGGGAACGTAGGTATAGGTAAACGAGAATCCTATAGACCAAGTCATCTCAGCGTGTATTCAATTGAAAATTTCTAAGTCCAAACAATAGGGGATGTTGGTATAGGTAAACGAGAATCCTATAGACCAAGTCATCTCAGCGTGTATTCAATTGAAAATTTCTAAGTCAAAACAAGAGGGGACGTAGGTATAGGTAAATGAGAATCCTATAGACCAAGTCATCTCAGCGTGTATTCAATTGAAAATTTCTAAGTCCAAACAAGAGGGAACGTAGGTATAGGTAAACGAGAATCCTATAGACCAAGTCATCTCAGCGTGTATTCAATTGAAAATTTCTAAGTCCAAACAAGAGGGGACGTAGGTATAGGTAAATGAGAATCCTATAGACCAAGTCATCTCAGCGTGTATTCAATTGAAAATTTCTAAGTCCAAACAAGGGGGAACGTAGGTATAGGTAAATGAGGATCCTATAGACCAAGTCATCTCAGCGTGTATTCAATTGAAAATTTCTAAGTCCAAACAAGAGGGGACGTAGGTATAGGTAAATGAGAATCCTATAGACCAAGTCATCTCAGCGTGTATTCAATTGAAAATTTCTAAGTCCAAACAAGAGGGGACGTAGGTATAGGTAAATGAGAATCCTATAGACCAAGTCATCTCAGCGTGTATTCAATTGAAAATTTCTAAGTCCAAACAAGAGGGAACGTAGGTATAGGTAAATGAGAATCCTATAGACCAAGTCATCTCAGCGTGTATTCAATTGAAAATTTCTAAGTCCAAACAAGAGGGGATGTGGATATAGGTAGATGAGAATCCTATAGACCAATGCAAGTCAACGTGTATTCAATTGAAAATTTCTAAGTCCAAACAAGAGGGGATGTGGATATAGGTAGATGAGAATCTTATAGACCAATGCAAGTCAACGTGTATTCAATTGAAAATTTCTAAGTCCAAACAAGAGGGGATGTGGATATAGGTAAATGAGAATCCTATAGACCAATGCAAGTCAACGTGTATTCAATTGAAAATTTCTAAGTCCAAACAAGAGGGGACGTAGGTATAGGTAAATGAGAATCCTATAGACCAATGCAAGTCAACGTGTATTCAATTGAAAATTTCTAAGTCCAAACAAGAGGGGACGTAGGTATAGGTAAATGAGAATCCTATAGACCAAGCTATCTCAACGTGTATTCAATTGAAAATTTCTAAGTCCAAACAAGAGGGAACGTAGGTATAGGTAAATGAGAATCCTATAGACCAAGCTATCTCAACGTGTATTCAATTGAAAATTTCTAAGTCCAAACAAGAGGGGACGTAGGTATAGGTAAATGAGAATCCTATAGACCAAGTCATCTCAGCGTGTATTCAATTGAAAATTTCTAAGTCCAAACAAGAGGGGACGTAGGTATAGGTAAATGAGAATCCTATAGACCAAGTCATCTCAGCGTGTATTCAATTGAAAATTTCTAAGTCCAAACAAGAGGGGACGTAGGTATAGGTAAATGAGAATCCTATAGACCAAGTCATCTCAGCGTGTATTCAATTGAAAATTTCTAAGTCCAAACAAGAGGGGACGTAGGTATAGGTAAATGAGAATCCTATAGACCAAGTCATCTCAGCGTGTATTCAATTGAAAATTTCTAAGTCCAAACAAGAGGGAACGTAGGTATAGGTAAATGAGAATCCTATAGACCAAGTCATCTCAGCGTGTATTCAATTGAAAATTTCTAAGTCTAAACAAGAGGGAACGTAGGTATAGGTAAATGAGAATCCTATAGACCAAGTCATCTCAGCGTGTATTCAATTGAAAATTTCTAAGTCAAAACAAGAGGGGATGTAGGTATAGGTAAATGAGAATCCTATAGACCAAGTCATCTCAACGTGTATTCAATTGAAAATTTCTAAGTCAAAACAAGAGGGGACGTAGGTATAGGTAAATGAGAATCCTATAGACCAAGTCATCTCAGCGTGTATTCAATTGAAAATTTCTAAGTCCAAACAAGAGGGAACGTAGGTATAGGTAAATGAGAATCCTATAGACCATGTGATCTCAGGTTGTATTCAATTGAAAATTTCTAAGTCCAAACAAGAGGGGACGTTGGTATAGGTAAATGAGAATCCTATAGACCAAGTGATCTCAGGTTGTATTCAATTGAAAATTTCTAAGTCCAAACAAGAGGGAACGTAGGTATAGGTAAATGAGAATCCTATAGACCAAGTCATCTCAGCGTGTATTCAATTGAAAATTTCTAAGTCAAAACAAGAGGGAACGTAGGTATAGGTAAATGAGAATCCTATAGACCAAGTCATCTCAGCGTGTATTCAATTGAAAATTTCTAAGTCTAAACAAGAGGGAACGTAGGTATAGGTAAATGAGAATCCTATAGACCAAGTCATCTCAGCGTGTATTCAATTGAAAATTTCTAAGTCTAAACAAGAGGGAACGTAGGTATAGGTAAATGAGAATCCTATAGACCAAGTCATCTCAGCGTGTATTCAATTGAAAATTTCTAAGTCTAAACAAGAGGGAACGTAGGTATAGGTAAATAAGAATCCTATAGACCAAGTCATCTCAGCGTGTATTCAATTGAAAATTTCTAAGTCCAAACAAGAGGGAACGTAGGTATAGGTAAATGAGAATCCTATAGACCAAGTCATCTCAGCGTGTATTCAATTGAAAATTTCTAAGTCCAAACAAGAGGGGACGTAGGTATAGGTAAATGAGAATCCTATAGACCAAGTCATCTCAACGTGTATTCAATTGAAAATTTCTAAGTCCAAACAAGAGGGAACGTAGGTATAGGTAAATGAGAATCCTATAGACCAAGTCATCTCAACGTGTATTCAATTGAAAATTTCTAAGTCCAAACAAGAGGGAACGTAGGTATAGGTAAATGAGAATCCTATAGACCAAATCATCTCAGCGTGTATTCAATTGAAAATTTCTAAGTCAAAACAAGAGGGAACGTAGGTATAAGTAAATGAGAATCCTATAGACCAAGTCATCTCAGCGTGTATTCAATTGAAAATTTCTAAGTCCAAACAAGAGGGAACGTAGGTATAGGTAAATGAGAATCCTATAGACCAAATCATCTCAACGTGTATTCAATTGAAAATTTCTAAGTCAAAACAAGAGGGAACGTAGGTATAGGTAAATGAGAATCCTATAGACCAAATCATCTCAACGTGTATTCAATTGAAAATTTCTAAGTCAAAACAAGAGGGAACGTAGGTATAGGTAAATGAGAATCCTATAGACCAAATCATCTCAGCGTGTATTCAATTGAAAATTTCTAAGTCAAAACAAGAGGGAACGTAGGTATAAGTAAATGAGAATCCTATAGACCAAGTCATCTCAGCGTGTATTCAATTGAAAATTTCTAAGTCCAAACAAGAGGGGACGTAGGTATAGGTAAATGAGAATCCTATAGACCAAGTCATCTCAGCGTGTATTCAATTGAAAATTTCTAAGTCCAAACAAGAGGGAACGTAGGTATAGGTAAACGAGAATCCTATAGACCAAGTCATCTCAGCGTGTATTCAATTGAAAATTTCTAAGTCCAAACAATAGGGGATGTTGGTATAGGTAAACGAGAATCCTATAGACCAAGTCATCTCAGCGTGTATTCAATTGAAAATTACTAAGTCAAAACAAGAGGGGACGTAGGTATAGGTAAATGAGAATCCTATAGACCAAGTCATCTCAGCGTGTATTCAATTGAAAATTTCTAAGTCCAAACAAGAGGGAACGTAGGTATAGGTAAACGAGAATCCTATAGACCAAGTCATCTCAGCGTGTATTCAATTGAAAATTTCTAAGTCCAAACAAGAGGGGACGTAGGTATAGGTAAATGAGAATCCTATAGACCAAGTCATCTCAGCGTGTATTCAATTGAAAATTTCTAAGTCCAAACAAGGGGGAACGTAGGTATAGGTAAATGAGGATCCTATAGACCAAGTCATCTCAGCGTGTATTCAATTGAAAATTTCTAAGTCCAAACAAGAGGGGACGTAGGTATAGGTAAATGAGAATCCTATAGACCAAGTCATCTCAGCGTGTATTCAATTGAAAATTTCTAAGTCCAAACAAGAGGGGACGTAGGTATAGGTAAATGAGAATCCTATAGACCAAGTCATCTCAGCGTGTATTCAATTGAAAATTTCTAAGTCCAAACAAGAGGGAACGTAGGTATAGGTAAATGAGAATCCTATAGACCAAGTCATCTCAGCGTGTATTCAATTGAAAATTTCTAAGTCCAAACAAGAGGGGATGTGGATATAGGTAGATGAGAATCCTATAGACCAATGCAAGTCAACGTGTATTCAATTGAAAATTTCTAAGTCCAAACAAGAGGGGATGTGGATATAGGTAGATGAGAATCTTATAGACCAATGCAAGTCAACGTGTATTCAATTGAAAATTTCTAAGTCCAAACAAGAGGGGATGTGGATATAGGTAAATGAGAATCCTATAGACCAATGCAAGTCAACGTGTATTCAATTGAAAATTTCTAAGTCCAAACAAGAGGGGACGTAGGTATAGGTAAATGAGAATCCTATAGACCAATGCAAGTCAACGTGTATTCAATTGAAAATTTCTAAGTCCAAACAAGAGGGGACGTAGGTATAGGTAAATGAGAATCCTATAGACCAAGCTATCTCAACGTGTATTCAATTGAAAATTTCTAAGTCCAAACAAGAGGGAACGTAGGTATAGGTAAATGAGAATCCTATAGACCAAGCTATCTCAACGTGTATTCAATTGAAAATTTCTAAGTCCAAACAAGAGGGGACGTAGGTATAGGTAAATGAGAATCCTATAGACCAAGTCATCTCAGCGTGTATTCAATTGAAAATTTCTAAGTCCAAACAAGAGGGGACGTAGGTATAGGTAAATGAGAATCCTATAGACCAAGTCATCTCAGCGTGTATTCAATTGAAAATTTCTAAGTCCAAACAAGAGGGGACGTAGGTATAGGTAAATGAGAATCCTATAGACCAAGTCATCTCAGCGTGTATTCAATTGAAAATTTCTAAGTCCAAACAAGAGGGGACGTAGGTATAGGTAAATGAGAATCCTATAGACCAAGTCATCTCAGCGTGTATTCAATTGAAAATTTCTAAGTCCAAACAAGAGGGAACGTAGGTATAGGTAAATGAGAATCCTATAGACCAAGTCATCTCAGCGTGTATTCAATTGAAAATTTCTAAGTCTAAACAAGAGGGAACGTAGGTATAGGTAAATGAGAATCCTATAGACCAAGTCATCTCAGCGTGTATTCAATTGAAAATTTCTAAGTCAAAACAAGAGGGGATGTAGGTATAGGTAAATGAGAATCCTATAGACCAAGTCATCTCAACGTGTATTCAATTGAAAATTTCTAAGTCAAAACAAGAGGGGACGTAGGTATAGGTAAATGAGAATCCTATAGACCAAGTCATCTCAGCGTGTATTCAATTGAAAATTTCTAAGTCCAAACAAGAGGGAACGTAGGTATAGGTAAATGAGAATCCTATAGACCAAGTGATCTCAGGTTGTATTCAATTGAAAATTTCTAAGTCCAAACAAGAGGGGACGTTGGTATAGGTAAATGAGAATCCTATAGACCAAGTGATCTCAGGTTGTATTCAATTGAAAATTTCTAAGTCCAAACAAGAGGGAACGTAGGTATAGGTAAATGAGAATCCTATAGACCAAGTCATCTCAGCGTGTATTCAATTGAAAATTTCTAAGTCAAAACAAGAGGGAACGTAGGTATAGGTAAATGAGAATCCTATAGACCAAGTCATCTCAGCGTGTATTCAATTGAAAATTTCTAAGTCTAAACAAGAGGGAACGTAGGTATAGGTAAATGAGAATCCTATAGACCAAGTCATCTCAGCGTGTATTCAATTGAAAATTTCTAAGTCTAAACAAGAGGGAACGTAGGTATAGGTAAATGAGAATCCTATAGACCAAGTCATCTCAGCGTGTATTCAATTGAAAATTTCTAAGTCTAAACAAGAGGGAACGTAGGTATAGGTAAATAAGAATCCTATAGACCAAGTCATCTCAGCGTGTATTCAATTGAAAATTTCTAAGTCCAAACAAGAGGGAACGTAGGTATAGGTAAATGAGAATCCTATAGACCAAGTCATCTCAGCGTGTATTCAATTGAAAATTTCTAAGTCCAAACAAGAGGGGACGTAGGTATAGGTAAATGAGAATCCTATAGACCAAGTCATCTCAACGTGTATTCAATTGAAAATTTCTAAGTCCAAACAAGAGGGAACGTAGGTATAGGTAAATGAGAATCCTATAGACCAAGTCATCTCAACGTGTATTCAATTGAAAATTTCTAAGTCCAAACAAGAGGGAACGTAGGTATAGGTAAATGAGAATCCTATAGACCAAATCATCTCAGCGTGTATTCAATTGAAAATTTCTAAGTCAAAACAAGAGGGAACGTAGGTATAAGTAAATGAGAATCCTATAGACCAAGTCATCTCAGCGTGTATTCAATTGAAAATTTCTAAGTCCAAACAAGAGGGAACGTAGGTATAGGTAAATGAGAATCCTATAGACCAAATCATCTCAACGTGTATTCAATTGAAAATTTCTAAGTCAAAACAAGAGGGAACGTAGGTATAGGTAAATGAGAATCCTATAGACCAAATCATCTCAACGTGTATTCAATTGAAAATTTCTAAGTCAAAACAAGAGGGAACGTAGGTATAGGTAAATGAGAATCCTATAGACCAAATCATCTCAGCGTGTATTCAATTGAAAATTTCTAAGTCAAAACAAGAGGGAACGTAGGTATAAGTAAATGAGAATCCTATAGACCAAGTCATCTCAGCGTGTATTCAATTGAAAATTTCTAAGTCAAAACAAGAGGGAACGTAGGTATAGGTAAATGAGAATCCTATAGACCAAGTCATCTCAGCGTGTATTCAATTGAAAATTTCTAAGTCTAAACAAGAGGGAACGTAGGTATAGGTAAATGAGAATCCTATAGACCAAGTCATCTCAGCGTGTATTCAATTGAAAATTTCTAAGTCTAAACAAGAGGGAACGTAGGTATAGGTAAATGAGAATCCTATAGACCAAGTCATCTCAGCGTGTATTCAATTGAAAATTTCTAAGTCCAAACAAGAGGGAACGTAGGTATAGGTAAATGAGAATCCTATAGACCAAGTCATCTCAGCGTGTATTCAATTGAAAATTTCTAAGTCCAAACAAGAGGGGACGTAGGTATAGGTAAATGAGAATCCTATAGACCAAGTCATCTCAACGTGTATTCAATTGAAAATTTCTAAGTCCAAACAAGAGGGAACGTAGGTATAGGTAAATGAGAATCCTATAGACCAAATCATCTCAGCGTGTATTCAATTGAAAATTTCTAAGTCAAAACAAGAGGGAACGTAGGTATAAGTAAATGAGAATCCTATAGACCAAGTCATCTCAGCGTGTATTCAATTGAAAATTTCTAAGTCCAAACAAGAGGGAACGTAGGTATAGGTAAATGAGAATCCTATAGACCAAATCATCTCAACGTGTATTCAATTGAAAATTTCTAAGTCAAAACAAGAGGGAACGTAGGTATAGGTAAATGAGAATCCTATAGACCAAATCATCTCAACGTGTATTCAATTGAAAATTTCTAAGTCAAAACAAGAGGGAACGTAGGTATAGGTAAATGAGAATCCTATAGACCAAATCATCTCAGCGTGTATTCAATTGAAAATTTCTAAGTCAAAACAAGAGGGAACGTAGGTATAAGTAAATGAGAATCCTATAGACCAAGTCATCTCAGCGTGTATTCAATTGAAAATTTCTAAGTCAAAACAAGAGGGAACGTAGGTATAGGTAAATGAGAATCCTATAGACCAAGTCATCTCAGCGTGTATTCAATTGAAAATTTCTAAGTCTAAACAAGAGGGAACGTAGGTATAGGTAAATGAGAATCCTATAGACCAAGTCATCTCAGCGTGTATTCAATTGAAAATTTCTAAGTCTAAACAAGAGGGAACGTAGGTATAGGTAAATGAGAATCCTATAGACCAAGTCATCTCAGCGTGTATTCAATTGAAAATTTCTAAGTCAAAACAAGAGGGAACGTAGGTATAAGTAAATGAGAATCCTATAGACCAAGTCATCTCAGCGTGTATTCAATTGAAAATTTCTAAGTCCAAACAAGAGGGAACGTAGGTATAGGTAAATGAGAATCCTATAGACCAAATCATCTCAACGTGTATTCAATTGAAAATTTCTAAGTCAAAACAAGAGGGAACGTAGGTATAGGTAAATGAGAATCCTATAGACCAAATCATCTCAACGTGTATTCAATTGAAAATTTCTAAGTCAAAACAAGAGGGAACGTAGGTATAGGTAAATGAGAATCCTATAGACCAAATCATCTCAGCGTGTATTCAATTGAAAATTTCTAAGTCAAAACAAGAGGGAACGTAGGTATAAGTAAATGAGAATCCTATAGACCAAGTCATCTCAGCGTGTATTCAATTGAAAATTTCTAAGTCAAAACAAGAGGGAACGTAGGTATAGGTAAATGAGAATCCTATAGACCAAGTCATCTCAGCGTGTATTCAATTGAAAATTTCTAAGTCAAAACAAGAGGGAACGTAGGTATAGGTAAATGAGAATCCTATAGACCAAGTCATCTCAGCGTGTATTCAATTGAAAATTTCTAAGTCTAAACAAGAGGGAACGTAGGTATAGGTAAATGAGAATCCTATAGACCAAGTCATCTCAGCGTGTATTCAATTGAAAATTTCTAAGTCTAAACAAGAGGGAACGTAGGTATAGGTAAATGAGAATCCTATAGACCAAGTCATCTCAGCGTGTATTCAATTGAAAATTTCTAAGTCAAAACAAGAGGGAACGTAGGTATAGGTAAATGAGAATCCTATAGACCAAGTCATCTCAGCGTGTATTCAATTGAAAATTTCTAAGTCCAAACAAGAGGGGACGTAGGTATAGGTAAATGAGAATCCTATAGACCAAGTCATCTCAACGTGTATTCAATTGAAAATTTCTAAGTCCAAACAAGAGGGAACGTAGGTATAGGTAAATGAGAATCCTATAGACCAAGTCATCTCAACGTGTATTCAATTGAAAATTTCTAAGTCCAAACAAGAGGGAACGTAGGTATAGGTAAATGAGAATCCTATAGACCAAATCATCTCAGCGTGTATTCAATTGAAAATTTCTAAGTCAAAACAAGAGGGAACGTAGGTATAAGTAAATGAGAATCCTATAGACCAAATCATCTCAACGTGTATTCAATTGAAAATTTCTAAGTCAAAACAAGAGGGAACGTAGGTATAGGTAAATGAGAATCCTATAGACCAAATCATCTCAGCGTGTATTCAATTGAAAATTTCTAAGTCAAAACAAGAGGGAACGTAGGTATAAGTAAATGAGAATCCTATAGACCAAGTCATCTCAGCGTGTATTCAATTGAAAATTTCTAAGTCAAAACAAGAGGGAACGTAGGTATAGGTAAATGAGAATCCTATAGACCAAGTCATCTCAGCGTGTATTCAATTGAAAATTTCTAAGTCTAAACAAGAGGGAACGTAGGTATAGGTAAATGAGAATCCTATAGACCAAGTCATCTCAGCGTGTATTCAATTGAAAATTTCTAAGTCTAAACAAGAGGGAACGTAGGTATAGGTAAATGAGAATCCTATAGACCAAGTCATCTCAGCGTGTATTCAATTGAAAATTTCTAAGTCTAAACAAGAGGGAACGTAGGTATAGGTAAATGAGAATCCTATAGACCAAGTCATCTCAGCGTGTATTCAATTGAAAATTTCTAAGTCCAAACAAGAGGGAACGTAGGTATAGGTAAATGAGAATCCTATAGACCAAGTCATCTCAGCGTGTATTCAATTGAAAATTTCTAAGTCCAAACAAGAGAGAACGTAGGTATAGGTAAATGAGAATCCTATAGACCAAGTCATCTCAGCGTGTATTCAATTGAAAATTTCTAAGTCCAAACAAGAGGGGACGTAGGTATAGGTAAATGAGAATCCTATAGACCAAGTCATCTCAACGTGTATTCAATTGAAAATTTCTAAGTCCAAACAAGAGGGGACGTAGGTATAGGTAAATGAGAATCCTATAGACCAAGTCATCTCAACGTGTATTCAATTGAAAATTTCTAAGTCCAAACAAGAGGGAACGTAGGTATAGGTAAATGAGAATCCTATAGACCAAGTCATCTCAACGTGTATTCAATTGAAAATTTCTAAGTCCAAACAAGAGGGAACGTAGGTATAGGTAAATGAGAATCCTATAGACCAAATCATCTCAGCGTGTATTCAATTGAAAATTTCTAAGTCAAAACAAGAGGGAACGTAGGTATAAGTAAATGAGAATCCTATAGACCAAGTCATCTCAGCGTGTATTCAATTGAAAATTTCTAAGTCCAAACAAGAGGGAACGTAGGTATAGGTAAATGAGAATCCTATAGAGCAAGTAATCTCAGGTTGTATTCAATTGAAAATTTCTAAGTCAAAACAAGAGGGAACGTAGGTATAGGTAAATGAGAATCCTATAGACCAAGTCATCTCAGCGTGTATTCAATTGAAAATTTCTAAGTCTAAACAAGAGGGAACGTAGGTATAGGTAAATGAGAATCCTATAGACCAAGTCATCTCAGCGTGTATTCAATTGAAAATTTCTAAGTCTAAACAAGAGGGAACGTAGGTATAGGTAAATGAGAATCCTATAGACCAAGTCATCTCAGCGTGTATTCAATTGAAAATTTCTAAGTCCAAACAAGAGGGAACGTAGGTATAGGTAAATGAGAATCCTATAGACCAAGTCATCTCAGCGTGTATTCAATTGAAAATTTCTAAGTCCAAACAAGAGGGGACGTAGGTATAGGTAAATGAGAATCCTATAGACCAAGTCATCTCAACGTGTATTCAATTGAAAATTTCTAAGTCCAAACAAGAGGGAACGTAGGTATAGGTAAATGAGAATCCTATAGACCAAATCATCTCAGCGTGTATTCAATTGAAAATTTCTAAGTCAAAACAAGAGGGAACGTAGGTATAAGTAAATGAGAATCCTATAGACCAAGTCATCTCAGCGTGTATTCAATTGAAAATTTCTAAGTCCAAACAAGAGGGAACGTAGGTATAGGTAAATGAGAATCCTATAGACCAAATCATCTCAACGTGTATTCAATTGAAAATTTCTAAGTCAAAACAAGAGGGAACGTAGGTATAGGTAAATGAGAATCCTATAGACCAAATCATCTCAACGTGTATTCAATTGAAAATTTCTAAGTCAAAACAAGAGGGAACGTAGGTATAGGTAAATGAGAATCCTATAGACCAAATCATCTCAGCGTGTATTCAATTGAAAATTTCTAAGTCAAAACAAGAGGGAACGTAGGTATAAGTAAATGAGAATCCTATAGACCAAGTCATCTCAGCGTGTATTCAATTGAAAATTTCTAAGTCAAAACAAGAGGGAACGTAGGTATAGGTAAATGAGAATCCTATAGACCAAGTCATCTCAGCGTGTATTCAATTGAAAATTTCTAAGTCTAAACAAGAGGGAACGTAGGTATAGGTAAATGAGAATCCTATAGACCAAGTCATCTCAGCGTGTATTCAATTGAAAATTTCTAAGTCTAAACAAGAGGGAACGTAGGTATAGGTAAATGAGAATCCTATAGACCAAGTCATCTCAGCGTGTATTCAATTGAAAATTTCTAAGTCAAAACAAGAGGGAACGTAGGTATAAGTAAATGAGAATCCTATAGACCAAGTCATCTCAGCGTGTATTCAATTGAAAATTTCTAAGTCCAAACAAGAGGGAACGTAGGTATAGGTAAATGAGAATCCTATAGACCAAATCATCTCAACGTGTATTCAATTGAAAATTTCTAAGTCAAAACAAGAGGGAACGTAGGTATAGGTAAATGAGAATCCTATAGACCAAATCATCTCAACGTGTATTCAATTGAAAATTTCTAAGTCAAAACAAGAGGGAACGTAGGTATAGGTAAATGAGAATCCTATAGACCAAATCATCTCAGCGTGTATTCAATTGAAAATTTCTAAGTCAAAACAAGAGGGAACGTAGGTATAAGTAAATGAGAATCCTATAGACCAAGTCATCTCAGCGTGTATTCAATTGAAAATTTCTAAGTCAAAACAAGAGGGAACGTAGGTATAGGTAAATGAGAATCCTATAGACCAAGTCATCTCAGCGTGTATTCAATTGAAAATTTCTAAGTCTAAACAAGAGGGAACGTAGGTATAGGTAAATGAGAATCCTATAGACCAAGTCATCTCAGCGTGTATTCAATTGAAAATTTCTAAGTCTAAACAAGAGGGAACGTAGGTATAGGTAAATGAGAATCCTATAGACCAAGTCATCTCAGCGTGTATTCAATTGAAAATTTCTAAGTCCAAACAAGAGGGGACGTAGGTATAGGTAAATGAGAATCCTATAGACCAAGTCATCTCAACGTGTATTCAATTGAAAATTTCTAAGTCCAAACAAGAGGGAACGTAGGTATAGGTAAATGAGAATCCTATAGACCAAGTCATCTCAACGTGTATTCAATTGAAAATTTCTAAGTCCAAACAAGAGGGAACGTAGGTATAGGTAAATGAGAATCCTATAGACCAAATCATCTCAGCGTGTATTCAATTGAAAATTTCTAAGTCAAAACAAGAGGGAACGTAGGTATAAGTAAATGAGAATCCTATAGACCAAGTCATCTCAGCGTGTATTCAATTGAAAATTTCTAAGTCCAAACAAGAGGGAACGTAGGTATAGGTAAATGAGAATCCTATAGACCAAATCATCTCAACGTGTATTCAATTGAAAATTTCTAAGTCAAAACAAGAGGGAACGTAGGTATAGGTAAATGAGAATCCTATAGACCAAATCATCTCAACGTGTATTCAATTGAAAATTTCTAAGTCAAAACAAGAGGGAACGTAGGTATAGGTAAATGAGAATCCTATAGACCAAATCATCTCAGCGTGTATTCAATTGAAAATTTCTAAGTCAAAACAAGAGGGAACGTAGGTATAAGTAAATGAGAATCCTATAGACCAAGTCATCTCAGCGTGTATTCAATTGAAAATTTCTAAGTCAAAACAAGAGGGAACGTAGGTATAGGTAAATGAGAATCCTATAGACCAAGTCATCTCAGCGTGTATTCAATTGAAAATTTCTAAGTCTAAACAAGAGGGAACGTAGGTATAGGTAAATGAGAATCCTATAGACCAAGTCATCTCAGCGTGTATTCAATTGAAAATTTCTAAGTCTAAACAAGAGGGAACGTAGGTATAGGTAAATGAGAATCCTATAGACCAAGTCATCTCAGCGTGTATTCAATTGAAAATTTCTAAGTCTAAACAAGAGGGAACGTAGGTATAGGTAAATGAGAATCCTATAGACCAAGTCATCTCAGCGTGTATTCAATTGAAAATTTCTAAGTCCAAACAAGAGGGAACGTAGGTATAGGTAAATGAGAATCCTATAGACCAAGTCATCTCAGCGTGTATTCAATTGAAAATTTCTAAGTCCAAACAAGAGAGAACGTAGGTATAGGTAAATGAGAATCCTATAGACCAAGTCATCTCAGCGTGTATTCAATTGAAAATTTCTAAGTCCAAACAAGAGGGGACGTAGGTATAGGTAAATGAGAATCCTATAGACCAAGTCATCTCAACGTGTATTCAATTGAAAATTTCTAAGTCCAAACAAGAGGGGACGTAGGTATAGGTAAATGAGAATCCTATAGACCAAGTCATCTCAACGTGTATTCAATTGAAAATTTCTAAGTCCAAACAAGAGGGAACGTAGGTATAGGTAAATGAGAATCCTATAGACCAAGTCATCTCAACGTGTATTCAATTGAAAATTTCTAAGTCCAAACAAGAGGGAACGTAGGTATAGGTAAATGAGAATCCTATAGACCAAATCATCTCAGCGTGTATTCAATTGAAAATTTCTAAGTCAAAACAAGAGGGAACGTAGGTATAAGTAAATGAGAATCCTATAGACCAAGTCATCTCAGCGTGTATTCAATTGAAAATTTCTAAGTCCAAACAAGAGGGAACGTAGGTATAGGTAAATGAGAATCCTATAGACCAAATCATCTCAACGTGTATTCAATTGAAAATTTCTAAGTCAAAACAAGAGGGAACGTAGGTATAGGTAAATGAGAATCCTATAGACCAAATCATCTCAACGTGTATTCAATTGAAAATTTCTAAGTCAAAACAAGAGGGAACGTAGGTATAGGTAAATGAGAATCCTATAGACCAAATCATCTCAGCGTGTATTCAATTGAAAATTTCTAAGTCAAAACAAGAGGGAACGTAGGTATAAGTAAATGAGAATCCTATAGACCAAGTCATCTCAGCGTGTATTCAATTGAAAATTTCTAAGTCAAAACAAGAGGGAACGTAGGTATAGGTAAATGAGAATCCTATAGACCAAGTCATCTCAGCGTGTATTCAATTGAAAATTTCTAAGTCTAAACAAGAGGGAACGTAGGTATAGGTAAATGAGAATCCTATAGACCAAATCATCTCAACGTGTATTCAATTGAAAATTTCTAAGTCCAAACAAGAGGGAACGTAGGTATAGGTAAATGAGAATCCTATAGACCAAGTCATCTCAGCGTGTATTCAATTGAAAATTTCTAAGTCTAAACAAGAGGGAACGTAGGTATAGGTAAATGAGAATCCTATAGACCAAGTCATCTCAGCGTGTATTCAATTGAAAATTTCTAAGTCAAAACAAGAGGGAACGTAGGTATAGGTAAATGAGAATCCTATAGACCAAGTCATCTCAGCGTGTATTCAATTGAAAATTTCTAAGTCCAAACAAGAGGGGACGTAGGTATAGGTAAATGAGAATCCTATAGACCAAGTCATCTCAACGTGTATTCAATTGAAAATTTCTAAGTCCAAACAAGAGGGAACGTAGGTATAGGTAAATGAGAATCCTATAGACCAAGTCATCTCAACGTGTATTCAATTGAAAATTTCTAAGTCCAAACAAGAGGGAACGTAGGTATAGGTAAATGAGAATCCTATAGACCAAATCATCTCAGCGTGTATTCAATTGAAAATTTCTAAGTCAAAACAAGAGGGAACGTAGGTATAAGTAAATGAGAATCCTATAGACCAAGTCATCTCAGCGTGTATTCAATTGAAAATTTCTAAGTCCAAACAAGAGGGAACGTAGGTATAGGTAAATGAGAATCCTATAGACCAAATCATCTCAACGTGTATTCAATTGAAAATTTCTAAGTCAAAACAAGAGGGAACGTAGGTATAGGTAAATGAGAATCCTATAGACCAAATCATCTCAACGTGTATTCAATTGAAAATTTCTAAGTCAAAACAAGAGGGAACGTAGGTATAGGTAAATGAGAATCCTATAGACCAAATCATCTCAGCGTGTATTCAATTGAAAATTTCTAAGTCAAAACAAGAGGGAACGTAGGTATAAGTAAATGAGAATCCTATAGACCAAGTCATCTCAGCGTGTATTCAATTGAAAATTTCTAAGTCAAAACAAGAGGGAACGTAGGTATAGGTAAATGAGAATCCTATAGACCAAGTCATCTCAGCGTGTATTCAATTGAAAATTTCTAAGTCTAAACAAGAGGGAACGTAGGTATAGGTAAATGAGAATCCTATAGACCAAGTCATCTCAGCGTGTATTCAATTGAAAATTTCTAAGTCTAAACAAGAGGGAACGTAGGTATAGGTAAATGAGAATCCTATAGACCAAGTCATCTCAGCGTGTATTCAATTGAAAATTTCTAAGTCTAAACAAGAGGGAACGTAGGTATAGGTAAATGAGAATCCTATAGACCAAGTCATCTCAGCGTGTATTCAATTGAAAATTTCTAAGTCCAAACAAGAGGGAACGTAGGTATAGGTAAATGAGAATCCTATAGACCAAGTCATCTCAGCGTGTATTCAATTGAAAATTTCTAAGTCCAAACAAGAGAGAACGTAGGTATAGGTAAATGAGAATCCTATAGACCAAGTCATCTCAGCGTGTATTCAATTGAAAATTTCTAAGTCCAAACAAGAGGGGACGTAGGTATAGGTAAATGAGAATCCTATAGACCAAGTCATCTCAACGTGTATTCAATTGAAAATTTCTAAGTCCAAACAAGAGGGGACGTAGGTATAGGTAAATGAGAATCCTATAGACCAAGTCATCTCAACGTGTATTCAATTGAAAATTTCTAAGTCCAAACAAGAGGGAACGTAGGTATAGGTAAATGAGAATCCTATAGACCAAGTCATCTCAACGTGTATTCAATTGAAAATTTCTAAGTCCAAACAAGAGGGAACGTAGGTATAGGTAAATGAGAATCCTATAGACCAAATCATCTCAGCGTGTATTCAATTGAAAATTTCTAAGTCAAAACAAGAGGGAACGTAGGTATAAGTAAATGAGAATCCTATAGACCAAGTCATCTCAGCGTGTATTCAATTGAAAATTTCTAAGTCCAAACAAGAGGGAACGTAGGTATAGGTAAATGAGAATCCTATAGACCAAATCATCTCAACGTGTATTCAATTGAAAATTTCTAAGTCAAAACAAGAGGGAACGTAGGTATAGGTAAATGAGAATCCTATAGACCAAATCATCTCAACGTGTATTCAATTGAAAATTTCTAAGTCAAAACAAGAGGGAACGTAGGTATAGGTAAATGAGAATCCTATAGACCAAATCATCTCAGCGTGTATTCAATTGAAAATTTCTAAGTCAAAACAAGAGGGAACGTAGGTATAAGTAAATGAGAATCCTATAGACCAAGTCATCTCAGCGTGTATTCAATTGAAAATTTCTAAGTCAAAACAAGAGGGAACGTAGGTATAGGTAAATGAGAATCCTATAGACCAAATCATCTCAGCGTGTATTCAATTGAAAATTTCTAAGTCAAAACAAGAGGGAACGTAGGTATAGGTAAATGAGAATCCTATAGACCAAATCATCTCAGCGTGTATTCAATTGAAAATTTCTAAGTCAAAACAAGAGGGAACGTAGGTATAGGTAAATGAGAATCCTATAGACCAAATCATCTCAACGTGTATTCAATTGAAAATTTCTAAGTCAAAACAAGAGGGAACGTAGGTATAGGTAAATGAGAATCCTATAGACCAAGTCATCTCAACGT
The DNA here is from genome assembly GCF_053919585.1 of Euprymna scolopes. NCBI lineage: Eukaryota > Metazoa > Mollusca > Cephalopoda > Sepiida > Sepiolidae > Euprymna > Euprymna scolopes. The sequence goes on along the minus strand of NC_136527.1, from coordinate 133,077,702 downwards.
GTATTCAATTGAAAATTTCTAAGTCCAAACTAGAGGGAACGTAGGTATAGGTAAATGAGAATCCTATAGACCAAGTCATCTCAACGTGTATTCAATTGAAAATTTCTAAGTCAAAACAAGAGGGAACGTAGGTATAGGTAAATGAGAATCCTATAGACCAAATCATCTCAGCGTGTATTCAATTGAAAATTTCTAAGTCAAAACAAGAGGGAACGTAGGTATAGGTAAATGAGAATCCTATAGACCAAGTCATCTCAGCGTGTATTGAATTGAAAATTTCTAAGTCCAAACAAGAGGGAACGTAGGTATAGGTAAATGAGAATCCTATAGACCAAATCATCTCAGCGTGTATTCAATTGAAAATTTCTAAGTCAAAACAAGAGGGAACGTAGGTATAGGTAAATGAGAATCCTATAGACCAAATCATCTCAGCGTGTATTCAATTGAAAATTTCTAAGTCAAAACAAGAGGGAACGTAGGTATAGGTAAATGAGAATCCTATAGACCAAATCATCTCAGCGTGTATTCAATTGAAAATTTCTAAGTCAAAACAAGAGGGAACGTAGGTATAGGTAAATGAGAATCCTATAGACCAAGTCATCTCAACGTGTATTCAATTGAAAATTTCTAAGTCAAAACAAGAGGGAACGTAGGTATAGGTAAATGAGAATCCTATAGACCAAATCATCTCAGCGTGTATTCAATTGAAAATTTCTAAGTCAAAACAAGAGGGAACGTAGGTATAGGTAAATGAGAATCCTATAGACCAAATCATCTCAGCGTGTATTCAATTGAAAATTTCTAAGTCAAAACAAGAGGGAACGTAGGTATAGGTAAATGAGAATCCTATAGACCAAGTCATCTCAACGTGTATTCAATTGAAAATTTCTAAGTCAAAACAAGAGGGAACGTAGGTATAGGTAAATGAGAATCCTATAGACCAAGTCATCTTAGGTTGTATTCAATTGAAAATTTCTAAGTCAAAACAAGAGGGAACGTAGGTATAGGTAAATGAGAATCCTATAGACCAAGTCATCTCAGCGTGTATTCAATTGAAAATTTCTAAGTCCAAACAAGAGGGAACGTAGGTATAGGTAAATGAGAATCCTATAGACCAAGTCATCTCAGCGTGTATTCAATTGAAAATTTCTAAATCAAAACAAGAGGGAACGTAGGTATAGGTAAATGAGAATCCTATAGACCAAGTCATCTCAACGTGTATTCAATTGAAAATTTCTAAGTCAAAACAAGAGGGGACGTTGGTATAGGTAAATGAGAATCCTATAGACCAAGTCATCTCAACGTGTATTCAATTGAAAATTTCTAAGTCCAAACAAGAGGGAACGTAGGTATAGGTAAATGAGAATCCTATAGACCAAGTCATCTCAACGTGTATTCAATTGAAAATTTCTAAGTCAAAACAAGAGGGGACGTAGGTATAGGTAAATGAGAATCCTATAGACCAAGTCATCTTAGGTTGTATTCAATTGAAAATTTCTAAGTCAAAACAAGAGGGAACGTAGGTATAGGTAAATGAGAATCCTATAGACCAAGTAATCTCAGCGTGTATTCAATTGAAAATTTCTAAGTCAAAACAAGAGGGAACGTAGGTATAGGTAAATGAGAATCCTATAGACCAAGTCATCTCAGCGTGTATTCAATTGAAAATTTCTAAGTCCAAACAAGAGGGAACGTAGGTATAGGTAAATGAGAATCCTATAGACCAAGTCATCTCAACGTGTATTCAATTGAAAATTTCTAAGTCAAAACAAGAGGGGACGTTGGTATAGGTAAATGAGAATCCTATAGACCAAGTCATCTCAACGTGTATTCAATTGAAAATTTCTAAGTCCAAACAAGAGGGAACGTAGGTATAGGTAAATGAGAATCCTATAGACCAAGTCATCTCAACGTGTATTCAATTGAAAATTTCTAAGTCCAAACAAGAGGGAACGTAGGTATAGGTAAATGAGAATCCTATAGACCAAGTCATCTCAGCGTGTATTCAATTGAAAATTTCTAAGTCCAAACTAGAGGGAACGTAGGTATAGGTAAATGAGAATCCTATAGACCAAGTCATCTCAACGTGTATTCAATTGAAAATTTCCAAGTCCAAACTAGAGGGAACGTAGGTATAGGTAAATGAGAATCCTATAGACCAAGTGATCTCAGGTTGTATTCAATTGAAAATTTCTAAGTCCAAACAAGAGGGAACGTAGGTATAGGTAAATGAGAATCCTATAGACCAAGTCATCTCAACGTGTATTCAATTGAAAATTTCTAAGTCCAAACAAGAGGGAACGTAGGTATAGGTAAATGAGAATCCTATAGACCAAGTCATCTCAACGTGTATTCAATTGAAAATTTCTAAGTCCAAACAAGAGGGAACGTAGGTATAGGTAAATGAGAATCCTATAGACCAAGTCATCTCAGCGTGTATTCAATTGAAAATTTCTAAGTCCAAACAAGAGGGAACGTAGGTATAGGTAAATGAGAATCCTATAGACCAAGTCATCTCAGCGTGTATTCAATTGAAAATTTCTAAGTCCAAACAAGAGGGAACGTAGGTATAGGTAAATGAGAATCCTATAGACCAAGTCATCTCAGCGTGTATTCAATTGAAAATTTCTAAGTCCAAACAAGAGGGAACGTAGGTATAGGTAAATGAGAATCCTATAGACCAAGTCATCTCAGCGTGTATTCAATTGAAAATTTCTAAGTCCAAACAAGAGGGAACGTAGGTATAGGTAAATGAGAATCCTATAGACCAAGTCATCTCAGCGTGTATTCAATTGAAAATTTCTAAGTCCAAACAAGAGGGAACGTAGGTATAGGTAAATGAGAATCCTATAGACCAAGTCATCTCAGCGTGTATTCAATTGAAAATTTCTAAGTCCAAACAAGAGGGGACGTAGGTATAGGTAAATGAGAATCCTATAGACCAAGTCATCTCAGCGTGTATTCAATTGAACATTTCTAAGTCCAAACAAGAGGGGACGTAGGTATAGGTAAATGAGAATCCTATAGACCAAGTCATCTCAGCGTGTATTCAATTGAAAATTTCTAAGTCCAAACAAGAGGGGACGTAGGTATAGGTAAACGAGAATCCCATAGACCAAGTCATCTCAGCGTGTATTCAATTGAAAATTTCTAAGTCCAAACAAGAGGGAACGTAGGTATAGGTAAATGAGAATCCTATAGACCAAGTCATCTCAGCGTGTATTCAATTGAAAATTTCTAAGTCCAAACTAGAGGGAACGTAGGTATAGGTAAACGAGAATCCTATAGACCAAGTCATCTCAGCGTGTATTCAATTGAAAATTTCTAAGTCCAAACAAGAGGGGACGTAGGTATAGGTAAATGAGAATCCTATAGACCAAGTCATCTCAGCGTGTATTCAATTGAAAATTTCTAAGTCCAAACTAGAGGGAACGTAGGTATAGGTAAACGAGAATCCTATAGACCAAGTCATCTCAGCGTGTATTCAATTGAAAATTTCTAAGTCCAAACAAGAGGGGACGTAGGTATAGGTAAATGAGAATCCTATAGACCAAGTAATCTCAGCGTGTATTAAATTAAAAATTTCTAAGTCCAAACAAGAGGGGACGTAGGTATAGGTAAATGAGAATCCTATAGACCAAGTCATCTCAGCGTGTATTCAATTGAAAATTTCTAAGTCCAAACTAGAGGGAACGTAGGTATAGGTAAACGAGAATCCTATAGACCAAGTCATCTCAGCGTGTATTCAATTGAAAATTTCTAAGTCCAAACAAGAGGGGACGTAGGTATAGGTAAATGAGAATCCTATAGACCAAGTAATCTCAGCGTGTATTAAATTAAAAATTTCTAAGTCCAAACAAGAGGGGACGTAGGTATAGGTAAATGAGAATCCTATAGACCAAGTCATCTCAGCGTGTATTCAATTGAAAATTTCTAAGTCCAAACAAGAGGGGACGTAGGTATAGGTAAATGAGAATCCTATAGACCAAGTCATCTCAGCGTGTATTCAATTGAAAATTTCTAAGTCCAAACAAGAGGGGACGTAGGTATAGGTAAACGAGAATCCTATAGACCAAGTCATCTCAGCGTGTATTCAATTGAAAATTTCTAAGTCCAAACAAGAGGGGACGTAGGTATAGGTAAATGAGAATCCTATAGACCAAGTCATCTCAGCGTGTATTCAATTGAAAATTTCTAAGTCCAAACTAGAGGGAACGTAGGTATAGGTAAACGAGAATCCTATAGACCAAGTCATCTCAGCGTGTATTCAATTGAAAATTTCTAAGTCCAAACAAGAGGGGACGTAGGTATAGGTAAATGAGAATCCTATAGACCAAGTAATCTCAGCGTGTATTAAATTAAAAATTTCTAAGTCCAAACAAGAGGGGACGTAGGTATAGGTAAATGAGAATCCTATAGACCAAGTCATCTCAGCGTGTATTCAATTGAAAATTTCTAAGTCCAAACTAGAGGGAACGTAGGTATAGGTAAACGAGAATCCTATAGACCAAGTCATCTCAGCGTGTATTCAATTGAAAATTTCTAAGTCCAAACAAGAGGGGACGTAGGTATAGGTAAATGAGAATCCTATAGACCAAGTCATCTCAGCGTGTATTCAATTGAAAATTTCTAAGTCCAAACTAGAGGGAACGTAGGTATAGGTAAACGAGAATCCTATAGACCAAGTCATCTCAGCGTGTATTCAATTGAAAATTTCTAAGTCCAAACAAGAGGGGACGTAGGTATAGGTAAATGAGAATCCTATAGACCAAGTAATCTCAGCGTGTATTAAATTAAAAATTTCTAAGTCCAAACAAGAGGGGACGTAGGTATAGGTAAATGAGAATCCTATAGACCAAGTCATCTCAGCGTGTATTCAATTGAAAATTTCTAAGTCCAAACAAGAGCGTAGGTATAGGTAAATGAGAATCCTATAGACCAAGTCATCTCAGCGTGTATTCACTTAAAAATTTCTAAGTCCAAACAAGAGGGGACGTAGGTATAGGTAAATGAGAATCCTATAGACCAAGTCATCTCAACGTGTATTCAATTGAAAATTTCTAAGTCCAGACAAGAGGGAACGTAGGTATAGGTAAATGAGAATCCTATAGACCAAGTCATCTCAGCGTGTATTCAATTGAAAATTTCTAAGTCCAAACAAGAGGGAACGTAGGTATAGGTAAATGAGAATCCTATAGACCAAGTCATCTCAGCGTGTATTCAATTGAAAGTTTCTAAGTCCAAACAAGAGGGAACGTAGGTATAGGTAAATGAGAATCCTATAGACCAAGTCATCTCAACGTGTATTCAATTGAAAATTTCTAAGTCCAAACAAGAGGGAACGTAGGTATAGGTAAATGAGAATCCTATAGACCAAGTCATCTCAACGTGTATTCAATTGAAAATTTCTAAGTCCAAACAAGAGGGAACGTAGGTATAGGTAAATGAGAATCCTATAGACCAAGTCATCTCAGCGTGTATTCAATTGAAAGTTTCTAAGTCCAAACAAGAGGGAACGTAGGTATAGGTAAATGAGAATCCTATAGACCAAGTCATCTCAACGTGTATTCAATTGAAAATTTCTAAGTCCAAACAAGAGGGAACGTAGGTATAGGTAAATGAGAATCCTATAGACCAAGTCATCTCAACGTGTATTCAATTGAAAATTTCTAAGTCCAAACAAGAGGGAACGTAGGTATAGGTAAATGAGAATCCTATAGACCAAGTCATCTCAGCGTGTATTCAATTGAAAGTTTCTAAGTCCAAACAAGAGGGAACGTAGGTATAGGTAAATGAGAATCCTATAGACCAAGTCATCTCAACGTGTATTCAATTGAAAATTTCTAAGTCCAAACAAGAGGGAACGTAGGTATAGGTAAATGAGAATCCTATAGACCAAGTCATCTCAGCGTGTATTCAATTGAAAGTTTCTAAGTCCAAACAAGAGGGAACGTAGGTATAGGTAAATGAGAATCCTATAGACCAAGTCATCTCAACGTGTATTCAATTGAAAATTTCTAAGTCCAAACAAGAGGGAACGTAGGTATAGGTAAATGAGAATCCTATAGACCAAGTCATCTCAACGTGTATTCAATTGAAAATTTCTAAGTCCAAACAAGAGGGAACGTAGGTATAGGTAAATGAGAATCCTATAGACCAAGTCATCTCAGCGTGTATTCAATTGAAAGTTTCTAAGTCCAAACAAGAGGGAACGTAGGTATAGGTAAATGAGAATCCTATAGACCAAGTCATCTCAACGTGTATTCAATTGAAAATTTCTAAGTCCAAACAAGAGGGAACGTAGGTATAGGTAAATGAGAATCCTATAGACCAAGTCATCTCAACGTGTATTCAATTGAAAATTTCTAAGTCCAAACAAGAGGGAACGTAGGTATAGGTAAATGAGAATCCTATAGACCAAGTCATCTCAACGTGTATTCAATTGAAAATTTCTAAGTCCAAACAAGAGGGAACGTAGGTATAGGTAAATGAGAATCCTATAGACCAAGTCATCTCAACGTGTATTCAATTGAAAATTTCTAAGTCCAAACAAGAGGGGACGTTGGTATAGGTAAATGAGAATCCTATAGACCAAGTCATCTCAGCGTGTATTCAATTGAAAATTTCTAAGTCCAAACAAGAGGGAACGTAGGTATAGGTAAATGAGAATCCTATAGACCAAGTCATCTCAACGTGTATTCAATTGAAAATTTCTAAGTCCAAACAAGAGGGAACGTAGGTATAGGTAAATGAGAATCCTATAGACCAAGTCATCTCAACGTGTATTCAATTGAAAATTTCTAAGTCCAAACAAGAGGGAACGTAGGTATAGGTAAATGAGAATCCTATAGACCAAGTCATCTCAACGTGTATTCAATTGAAAATTTCTAAGTCCAAACAAGAGGGAACGTAGGTATAGGTAAATGAGAATCCTATAGACCAAGTCATCTCAACGTGTATTCAATTGAAAATTTCTAAGTCCAAACAATAGGGGATGTTGGTATAGGTAAATGAGAATCCTATAGACCAAGTCATCTCAACGTGTATTCAATTGAAAATTTCTAAGTCCAAACAAGAGGGGACGTAGGTATAGGAAGATGAGAATCCTATAGACCAAGTCATCTCAACGTGTATTCAATTGAAAATTTCTAAGTCCAAACAAGAGGGGACGTTGGTATAGGTAAATGAGAATCCTATAGACCAAGTCATCTCAGCGTGTATTCAATTGAAAATTTCTAAGTCCAAACAAGAGGGAACGTAGGTATAGGTAAATGAGAATCCTATAGACCAAGTCATCTCAGCGTGTATTCAATTGAAAATTTCTAAGTCAAAACAAGAGGGAACGTAGGTATAGGTAAATGAGAATCCTATAGACCAAGTCATCTCAGCGTGTATTCAATTGAAAATTTCTAAGTCCAAACAAGAGGGAACGTAGGTATAGGTAAATGAGAATCCTATAGACCAAGTCATCTCAGCGTGTATTCAATTGAAAATTTCTAAGTCCAAACAAGAGGGAACGTAGGTATAGGTAAATGAGAATCCTATAGACCAAATCATCTCAGCGTGTATTCAATTGAAAATTTCTAAGTCAAAACAAGAGGGAACGTAGGTATAGGTAAATGAGAATCCTATAGACCAAGTCATCTCAGCGTGTATTCAATTGAAAATTTCTAAGTCCAAACAAGAGGGAACGTAGGTATAGGTAAATGAGAATCCTATAGACCAAGTCATCTCAGCGTGTATTCAATTGAAAATTTCTAAGTCCAAACAAGAGGGAACGTAGGTATAGGTAAATGAGAATCCTATAGTCTAAGTCATCTCAGCGTGTATTCAATTGAAAATTTCTAAGTCAAAACAAGAGGGGACGTAGGTATAGGTAAATGAGAATCCTATAGACCAAGTCATCTCAGCGTGTATTCAATTGAAAATTTCTAAGTCCAAACAAGAGGGAACGTAGGTATAGGTAAATGAGAATCCTATAGACCAAGTCATCTCAACGTGTATTCAATTGAAAATTTCTAAGTCCAAACAAGAGGGGACGTTGGTATAGGTAAATGAGAATCCTATAGACCAAGTCATCTCAGCGTGTATTCAATTGAAAATTTCTAAGTCCAAACAAGAGGGAACGTAGGTATAGGTAAATGAGAATCCTATAGACCAAGTCATCTCAGCGTGTATTCAATTGAAAATTTCTAAGTCCAAACAATAGGGGATGTTGGTATAGGTAAATGAGAATCCTATAGACCAAGTCATCTCAACGTGTATTCAATTGAAAATTTCTAAGTTCAAAACAGTGTAAGTAAGTGTCTGGAAGTGCCCATCGACGCCTACTGTTGGGTACATGTAGGCATCGCAAAATGCCTTCTAATCTGCTAGGCACATCGGGACTTAGTTTGTTTTCTGTTCTTTCTCTGCACCGTGTAGGTTGGCGTCTGGAAGTGCCCGATCGATGCCTGCTGTTACCTTGACACATCAACGTGTATTCAAGTTAAACTTCTAACTTCAAAACGGGAGTTTGGTACCGGTAAATGAGAAGCTTATCAATCTAGACATGTTGAAATTTATAAGTTCACATATAGGGGATGGCAAGACGGGGAATAGGGATAAAGAATAAGAAAAGAGAGATAGACAGATCTAGATAAATACAGAGGTATAAAGAGAGACAGGCAAGGGAGATAAATTTCATGATTCAACTTATATGCTAATAATAAATAGTTGGTGTATCAGGAACACAACAATTGTTTTTACTGGTTAATTTTACAGCAGAATACACTTTTAGATTTTATGTAGATTTTTTTCTATAGGGAACATGCAAATAGCACACATAACATCTAGACATATAAATATATACATAAAACAATTATAGTTATGAGATATATCTGAACTAATCCAAAAAGACAATAATAATGAATATCATCACTTACCTTGGAAAAAAAATCCAGGCTGTATGCCTACTCACATTCCATCAAACACCAGAAAATCATGATCCATTGCTTGGTTGATTTTTTTTATTTTTTTATTTTTATTTTTTTCATACACATTTGTAATTGTGTTTTGCTTTATCAAGTATTTTTGTAGTTAATCTGTGGTGTTGGGAGAGGTGTAAACATGAATCAATTTTGCTTAACATTTTTTTTTATATATTTTTTTTTCAGTTTAAGGAGTCATTGCAGTACCAAGTCTGACACTGTAATTGCTTGAAATGTATTGCATTGGGAAGGATTCTTTTTTTTTTGAGGTGTGTGGGAATTTCAGTAGGGGAAGTTTCTACTGATTTCAGATTCCAAGACAGCAAAGTTGTATTTTATTGTTTGTGCATTCTTTTATCAAGTTCTTACAGATGTTTTTGTGTTATGAAAGTGAAAATGAATGACTTGCAAAGACATTTACATTTTTGCATTCTTTTTTAATTCTTCACCTTTTTTGTTTTAATGTCCCAAGAGTGAACAAAGACAGATGAGTCTTATTCAGCAGAGTGGAAAAAAAAAACAGGTTACCTTTGGTTGTCCTCAATGGATCTGTCCAGAGTATAATGTGTCCAAGTTATTGCCCTAATAAAGTGAGAACCATACCCCAAAACTAATGCACAACTCTTATGTTATTCCACAGCTACAAGAGTTAACTTGTCTAGGATAAGTGCCATATAAATTTGCAGAAGTCACTATATAGCTCTATTTATTAACTGATATGAACTTAAATTGCTGAACATGTCTCAAAAATTTTCTACAGAGCTCTACTTAGAAATGAGCACTCTCAAAGACAATTTGTCTAACATAATTTTGAAATATGTTCTTTAAAGTTACCATAGAGCTCTCAAATATATTAGGCACTCAAATAGGAAACTTGTTTCAAATACTTGTCATATATATATATATATATATATATATATATATATATATATATATATATATATATATATTAAAAACTTACAGTATATCTATACTTACGTATTGACATTTAGGTTTTCAAAACATACTGCAGAGCTCTTCATGTTTTCTGAATTTTATGCTTTCGTCTACTAATGTATTGAGCACTCTCAAAGTATATTCGTGTAGCTGAATTGCCATACATATTTTTTGAAAGTCTATATTTAGCTCTACTAATGTACTGTACTCTGTCAAAATAAATTTATGCAGTTGAAATGCCATATCTGTTTCTCAAATGTTTTATTTAGCTCTACTAATATATTGAGCACTCTGGAAGTAGATTTGTCTAAAATAATTGCCAAAATGTTTCCAAATCTTACTACAAAGCTCTATAAATGCATTGAGCACTCTTAAAGTAAAATCGTCTTGCATAATTAAACAACACAATTGTTAAATTTACTACACAGCTATATTAAACTATGGAGCACATGCAAGCATCATTGGTATATATATATATATATATATATATATATATATATATATATATATATATATATATATATTGTTTAAACGTACGAAAGAGCTTTACTCAAAGTAAATTTGTCTAGCACAAATGAGAAAAATTCTTTCAAATCTTTCCACAGAACTCTACCACAGTATTAAGCACTCTGGTAATTACTTTTCCAGCATACTCGCAATACACAATTTTAAAACTCACTACAGAGCTGTACTTATCTATTTTGCAGTCTCAAAGAAAATTTTGGATCGCATAACAGAAATTTGTATTTTTCAAGTAACTCCAAAAAGTAACTCATACATTGAGCACTCTTAAAGGAAATTTCTCTGCTATAAATGACAAATGTTTTAAAAACTAAATACAAAGCTTCGAAAAAAGAGCTGATATTATAACAGGTTACTTTTATTCAAATATCAATGACCGAGCATTATATAATTTATTTAGATTTTTACTGAATAATTACACTTGAAATAGTGCTCAAAACTAGCCAGAGCTGATATTATAAAACGTTTATTTTATTACAGGACAAATACACATTAATATTGAACCAGAGCAATATAAGAGTGCTCAATGAGATATAGAGCAATAAACACATTTTATTTAGATTTTTAGTTAATAATTACACTCTAAATAAGTGCTCAACACTAGACAGAGCTGATATTATAAAACGTTTATTTTATTACAAGAGATATAAATATTAAGATTTATCAGAGTTAATTAAGAGTGCTCAATGAGACATAGAGCAATAAAGACATTTATTAAGATATTTACTTAATAATTACATTTTAAAAATGTGCTCAAGACAGAGCTGATATTATAAAACGTCTATTTTATTACAGGCTAAATAAACATTAAGATTTAACCAGAGTTATATAAGAGTGCTCAATAAGATATAGAGCAAAAAAGACATTTTATTTAGATTTTTACTGATTAATTACATTTTAAATAAGTGCTCAACACTAGGCAGAGCTGATATTATAAAACGTCTATTTTATTACAGGATAAATAAGCATTAAGATTTAACCAGAGTTATATAAGAGTGCTCATGAGACATAGAGCAATAAAGACATTTTATTTAGATTTTTACTTAATAATTACATTTTAAATAAGTGCTCAACACTAGACAGAGCTGATATTATAAAACGTCTATTTTATTACAGGATAAATAAACAAAGATTTAACTTGCTGATATTATAAAACGATTAATTAATTACAGGATAAATAATCATTAAGATTTAACCAGAGGTATATAAGACTGCTCAATGAGACATAGAGCAATAAAGACATTTTATTTAGATTTTTACTTAATAAATACACTTTAAAATAAGTGCTCAACTCTAGACAGAGCTGATATTATGAAACGATTAATTAATTACAGGATAAATAATCATTAAGATTTAACCAGAGGTATATAAGACTCCTTAATGAGACATAGAGCAATAAAGACATTTTATTTAGATTTTTACTTAATAAATACACTTTAAAATAAGTGCTCAACTCTAGACACAGCTAATACTATAAAACGTTTATTTTATTACAAGAGATATAAATATTAAGATTTAACCAAAGTTATATAAGAGTGCTCAATGAGACATAGAGCAATAAAGACATTTTATTTAGATTTTTACTTAATAATTACATTTTAAATAAGTGCTCAATACTAGGCAGAGCTGATATTATAAAACGTCTATTTATTACAGGATAAATAAACATTAAGATTAAACCAAAGTTATATAAGAGTGCTCAATGAGACAGAGCAATAAAGACATTTTATTTAGATTTTTACTTAATAATTACATTTTAAATAAGTGCGCAACACTAGACAGAGCTGATATTATAAAACGTCTATTTTATTACAAGATAAATAAGCATTAAGATTAAACCAGGGGTATATAAGAGTGCTCTATGAGACATAGAGCAATAAAGACATCTTATTTAGATTTTTACTTAATAATTACACTTGGAATTAGTGCTCAAAACTAGACAGAGCTGATATTATAAAACTTCTATTTTATTAAAAGATAAATAAACAAAGATTTAACTTGCTGATATTATAAAACGATTAATTAATTACAGGATAAATAATCATTAAGATTTAACCAGAGTTATATAAGACTGCTCAATAAGACATAGAGCAATAAATACATTTTATTTAGATTTTTACTTAATAAATACACTTTAAAATAAGTGCTCAACTCTAGACAGAGCTGATATTATACAACGATTAATTAATTACAGGATAAATAATCATTAAGATTTAACCAGAGGTATATAAGACTGCTTAATGAGACATAGAGCAATGAACACATTTTATTTAGATTTTTACTTAATAAATACACTTTAAAATAAGTGCTCAACTCTAGACAGAGCTGATATTATAAAACGATTAATTAATTACAGGATAAATAAACAAAGATTTAGCTTGAGTTATATAAAAGTGCTCAATAAGATATAGAGCAATAAACACATTTTATTTAGATTTTTACTTAATAAATACACTTTAAAATAAGTGCTCAACTCTAGACAGAGCTGATATTATAAAACGATTAATTAATTACAGGATAAATAATCATTAAGATTTGACCAGAGTTATATAAGAGTGCTCAATGAGACATAGAGCAATAAAGACATTTTATTTAGATTTTTACTTAATAAATACACTTTAAAATAAGTGCTCAACTCTAGACAGAGCTGATATTATAAAACGATTAATTAATTACAGGATAAATAATCATTAAGATTTAACCAGAGGTATATAAGACTGCTTAATGAGACATAGAGCAATAAAGATATTTTAGTAAGATTTTTACTTAATAAATACACTTTAAATAAGTGCTCAACACTAGACACAGCTAATACTATAAAACGTTTATTTTATTACAAGAGATATAAATATTAAGATTTAACCAAAGTTATATAAGAGTGCTCAATGAGACATAGAGCAATAAAGACATTTTATTTAGATTTTTACTTAATAATTACATTTTAAATAAGTGCTCAACACTAGACGGAGCTGATATTATAAAACGTCTATTTATTACAGGATAACTAAACATTAAGATTTGACAAGAGTTATATAAGAGTGCTCAATGAGACATAGAGCAATAAATACATTTTATTTAGATTTTTACTTAATAAATACACTTTAAACAACTGCTTAACACTAGACACAGCTAATATTATAAAACGTTTATTTTATTACAAGAGATATAAATATTAAGATTTAACTAGAGTTATATAAGAGTGCTCAATAAGACATAGAGCAATAAAGACATTTTATTTAGATTTTTACTTAATAAATACACTTTAAAATAAGTGTTCAACTCTAGACAGAGCTGATATTATAAAACGATTAATTAATTACAGGATAAATAATCATTAAGATTTAACCAGAGGTATATAAGAGTGCTCAATGAGACATAGAGCAATAAAGACATTTTATTTAGATTTTTACTTAATAAATACACTTTAAAATAAGTGCTCAACTCTAGACAGAGCTAATATTATAAAACCTCTATTTTATTAAAGGATAAATAAACAAAGATTTAGCTTGAGTTATATAAAAGTGCTAAATAGGATATAGAGCAATAAACACATTTTATTTAGATTTTTACTTAATAAATACACTTTAAAAAAAGTGCTCAACTCTAGACAGAGCTGATATTATAAAACGATTAATTAATTACAGGATAAATAATCATTAAGATTTAACCAGAGGTATATAAGACTGCTTAATGAGACATAGAGCAATGAAGACATTTTATTTAGATTTTTACTTAATAAATACACTTTAAATAAGTGCTCAACACTAGACACAGCTAATACTATAAAACGTTTATTTTATTACAAGAGATATAAATAAAGATTTAACCAAAGTTATATAAGAGTGCTCAATGAGACATAGAGCAATAAAGACATTTTATTTAGATTTTTACTTAATAATTACATTTTAAATAAGTGCTCAACACTAGACACAGCTAATACTATAAAACGTTTATTTTATTACAAGAGATATAAATAAAGATTTAACCAAAGTTATATAAGAGTGCTTAATGAGACATAGAGCAATAAAGATATTTTATTTAGATTTTTACTTAATAAATACACTTTAAAATAAGTGCTTAACACTAGACACAGCTAAGACTATAAAACGTTTATTTTATTAAAAGAGATATAAATATTAAGATTTAAACAAAGTTATATAAGAGTGCTCAATGAGACATAGAGCAATAAACACATTTTATTTAGATTTTTACTTAATAAATACACTTTAAATAAGTGCTCAACACTAGACACAGCTAATACTATAAAACGTTTATTTTATTACAAGAGATATAAATATTAAAATTTAACCAAAGTTATATAAGAGTGCTCAATGAGACATAGAGCAATAAAGACATTTTATTTAGATTTTTACTTAATAATTACATTTTAAAATAAGTGCTCAACTCTAGACAGAGCTGATATTATAAAACGTCTATTTTATTAAAGGATAAATAAACAAAGATTTAACTTGAGTTATATAAAAGTGCTCAATAAGACATAGAGCAATGAACACATTTTATTTAGATTTTTACTTAATAAATACACTTTAAATAAGTGCTCAACACTAGACACAGCTAATACTATAAAACGTTTATTTTATTACAAGAGATATAAATATTAAGATTTAACCAAAGTTATATAAGAGTGCTCAATGAGACATAGAGCAATAAAGACATTTTATTTAGATTTTTACTTAATAATTACACTTTAAATAAGTGCTCAAAACTAGAAAGAGCTGATATTATAAAACGTCTATTTTATTAAAGGATAAATAAACAAAGATTTAGCTTGAGTTATATAAAAGTGCTCAATAAGATATAGAGCAATGAACACATTTTATTTAGATTTTTACTTAATAAATACACTTTAAAATAAGTGCTCAACTCCAGACAGAGCTGATATTATAAAACGATTAATTAATTACAGGATAAATAATCATTAAGATTTAACCAGAGGTATATAAGACTGCTTAATGAGACATAGAGCAATGAACACATTTTATTTAGATTTTTACTTAATAAATACACTTTAAAATAAGTGCTCAACTCTAGACAGAGCTCATATTATAAAACGATTAATTAATTACAGGATAAATAATCATTAAGATTTAACCAGAGGTATATAAGACTGCTTAATGAGACATAGAGCAATGAACACATTTTATTTAGATTTTTACTTAATAAATACACTTTAAAATAAGTGCTCAACTCTAGACACAGCTAATACTATAAAACGTTTATTTTATTACAAGAGATATAAATATTAAGATTTAACCAAAGTTATATAAGAGTGCTCAATGAGACATAGAGCAATAAAGACATTTTATTTAGATTTTTACTTAATAATTACACTTTAAATAAGTGCTCAAAACTAGAAAGAGCTGATATTATAAAACGTCTATTTTATTAAAGGATAAATAAACAAAGATTTAACTTGAGTTATATAAAAGTGCTCAATAAGACATAGAGCAATGAACACATTTTATTTAGATTTTTACTTAATAATTACACTTTAAAATAAGTGCTCAACTCTAGACAGAGCTGATATTATAAAACGATTAATTAATTACAGGATAAATAATCATTAAGATTTAACCAGAGGTATATAAGACTGCTTAATGAGACATAGAGCAATAAAGACATTTTATTTAGATTTTTACTTAATAAATACACTTTAAAATAAGTGCTCAACTCTAGACAGAGCTGATATTATAAAACGATTAATTAATTACAGGATAAATAATCATTAAGATTTAACCAGAGGTATATAAGAGTGCTCAATAAGACATAGAGCAATGAACACATTTGATTTAGATTTTTACTTAATAGTTACACTTGAAATAAGTGCTCAACACATGACAGAGCTAATATTATAAAACGTTTATTTTATTACAAGAGATATAAATATTAAGATTTAACTAAAGTTATATGAGTAAGACAGAGCAATAAACACATTTATTTAGATTTTTACTTAATAATTACACTTTAAATAAGTGCTCATCACTAGAAAGAGCTGATATTATCAAACGTTTATATTATTGAAAGAAAATTATATGCCAATGCTTTATCATACATAGAGCAATATTGACATTTTGTATTTTTTATTGAGAATCATAACATTTTGAATAAAATTATTAAAATTTATATTACATTATGTCATATTCACACATGAATACCAAAAACAGTGTGGTTATCTAAATTGACGTATGCATTTTTTAAACTTATTACCTTGCTCTACTGATGTATTGAGCGATCTACATATAAGTCCTGCCATTTGAATTTCTCTATATATATTTTAAGTCTAAACAGTAACCTTTACTAATGCATTGAGCACTCTAGCAGTAAGTCTTGTCATCTAAATTGCCATACATATCCCCAAAAATTTAACAACTATCTCTACTAATTCATTAATAATTGTATATAGTTATCTTTCTGTCTCTCATTATATATCTTTCTATCTATAAAAGTGAAAATGTCTGTCTGTGTGTGTGTACATTTCCCTAGGCAATAACTCTGTCAATTTCAGTCTACAGACTCAAAATTTGATATACAGGGTACTGAGATTTTGGAAAATCTATGCGATTGGTATTTGGACAGAAATTTGTCGATTAAGGTGTCAAAGTTCAACGATTTGACCTTTGAGAACCCTACAAAACTCCTCCGACAATTATGGGTCTAAACACTTGAAATTTTAGATATAGTTTTCTTGGACATGGATCTAACTTTATATCTTGATTTGAGCCCAAAACAAACAATTTTAAGGGTTCATAATAGGGGGCAAATAAAAAAAAATTACCGTTTTTTTGCTTTTTTTTTTGGTTGGGGGGGGGGGTGAGCATACACCACCAAACACCGGGGCTACGCCAGGAACCCATACTAGTATATATTCAAGGGATACAATTTATATATATATATATATATAATTATT
This sequence comes from Euprymna scolopes, assembly GCF_053919585.1. Classification (NCBI taxonomy): domain Eukaryota; kingdom Metazoa; phylum Mollusca; class Cephalopoda; order Sepiida; family Sepiolidae; genus Euprymna; species Euprymna scolopes. The sequence goes on along the minus strand of NC_136527.1, from coordinate 133,060,347 downwards.
TTTTTACTATAATAATTATTAAATACATACAGACACTAGTGTTTCATCCTTTCGGGAATCTTCAGTGCAGGGTGTCACGATTAATACCAGTCGACCGATTCGAACTCCGCATCACGAGACATCTCTGGGTTGGTTATATATATATATTCAAGGGAAACAATATATAAATTGTCTCCCTTGAATAAATATATTTATACATATTTATACATACATATGTATATATATATATTCAAGGGAGACAATTTGTATATAGATCACATAATTATTAGAAGTTATTTGTTTAATGCTTAATTGAACTTTAATGCTTAGTTTTTCCATCAATTTTTGGACTTGGGTTATTTCTTTTTTAATATATACATGAAAAAAATCTATGTGCTATTCGAGACAAGAAATAAAAGAAATAAAGAAAATTCTTACCTGTTACTTCCCAGGTGTTATCTCCACTTTTTCTCTTTTCTGCTTCTTGCTGAAACTCATGGCAATTTCATGTTTGTTTGTGTTCTTTGTTACATATATATAATTTTTACTGTGATGATTTTTTTTCTTTTAATTATTAACAATTTTTTTTTGATTTATATAATAAAGAGAGACAACATAACTAATGGATTTTTTTAAAATGATATATTTAACTTTCTGGCTATGATCAAACACACATGTACTACTATTTCTTTTTTGCAGTTGCATAAGTTAGCTGATGAGAAGAAATACAAGCAGAACTGCATTCATTTAAATAAAGCTAATAGTTTAGAATTTGATTTTACCCAGATGTGCATGTACACAAAGAAAGAAACACTTACTTGAGGACTTCTGTAACTACAGGAAACATGTGGCAGCTAGGATAGGTGATGCTGCTGGATTCAGTTGTTTTTTCCAATCCACATAATTCTCACAATAGCTGATAGTAGAATTCCATCATGATCAAGAGGAGTACCTGAAATTACAAAAATATACACACAGAAGGAAAGAAAAAGAATACTTACTCTACTTCTATGACAATGATTGCTGCCAACACTTCGAGATGCTAATGTTGGAAGAAACAGATAGACATACATCATACACAGTTTGATTGTACCCAGATGTGCTTGAACGCAAAGAAAGAAATACTTGATTCAAACTGCACAAGACATGTGGCAGACAGGAACGGTGATGCTGCTAGGTTTCATTGCTTGTTCCAATCTATAAAAAAAGAGATGATATTTATAGTGTTGATAATCTACTGCTGTGTGAAAGCTGGAACAATGGAAACAGTTAAATTAAATTTTCAAATCACAAAGACTGAAATCGAAACAGAAAGAAGAAAGGGTGATACTATACTCATCTTCCTGTCGGTGCAGACCACTTGCTGGTGACTGTTCGTTCGTCATTAAACTGGAAAGTAAAATAAAAATAAGAAAAAAAAAAAAAAGAGGTTCCACCGGGGAAAGCTCTCGTCTGGGCAGCGAGGTGATGAACTCCCGAAAGGAGGGGCACTATATAAAAACAAGCTTTGCTGCGAACATCTCCTAAAAAGCGGTTTCTACTCAGAATAACAGGCGGAGCAGAAAACAGAGGTGTTCTCTCTACCCAACAGGATTCGTAAAGATACCACTAGTTTGTGTTCATAAGACGGCGATGATCGCTCACAAAACTGGCATTCCTACTATCATATCGGAGGACCGTCGTATATAATTGCACTACCATTTCGTATTGGAGGACGGTCATATATAATTGCACTACCATACCATTTCGGAGTTCCTAGACAGTAGGAATAATAAAAGCGGCCTTAAAGCGGCTTGTGAGCACACAATCTAGTCGAACTCTAGTCGTCCTTAGTTGAGTCGAGGCAAGCATGCATTACATAGTAACACGAGCACGTGTCGCCTGCTTAGAGGGTAGCCCCCTTCGGGAGATTCGAAAGCGCACCTCACAGCGGAAGAGCTTCGGAACCAATCGGACCGTACCCAGACTTGCAGCTATTTGTTAACTTGGAAGTGGAGTCAACACCCCGACACTGAGAAAAGAGCTTTCCAAAAGCTCAAAACCAGTTGCATGCAAAGTCGGGGAAACTGGGAGCAGGCTGGGGAGAACACGGGGCCTTGCAGGGAGGCCCATTTTTCTCTTTCGTTCGGTTTACATCTTTCGGGTATTGTTCTCCTTTCAGCCTGCTCCCTTCACGCCTTTTTGCTCGCCACATGCAAGCGTATAAAAAGACGACCAGATGACGGACGCAACAAACTAATGCCGACATTTTCTGGATTTTTTTTTTTTTTTTTTTTTTGCCAGAGCCCATTTAGCCGTGTAGCTGTTAAACTACAACGTTACACCCCCCTACCACGGTGAGGATAGGGTTGGACTTTAGGGGGGAAAATACACATCCAGTATTTTATCCAATAAAAGAACGGTTTATAAACTGCACAATTGTCACGGTAATTCTACAGTTTATGGACCGCCCTTAAATAATATTATATGTATGCTTTCATCTAACAAATTAAAAAAAAAAAGACGTTAATTTAGATTAAAATTTTAATATTTTTTTCCCAGAACAGCACGGTTTATAAACTGCACAATTGTCACGGTAATTCTATAGTTTATTGACCGCCCTTAAATAATATTATATGTATGCTTTCACCTAACAAATTTTAAAAAAAGACGTTTATTTAGATTTAAATTTTAATATTTTTTCCCCAGAACAGCACGGTTTATAAACTGCACAATTGTCACGGTAATTCTATAGTCTATCGACCACCCTTAAATAATATTATATGTATGCTTTCACCTAACAAATTAAAAAAAAAGACGTTAATTTAGATTTAAATTTAAAATATATTTTCCAGCAAAAGCACGGTTTATAAACTGCACAATTGTCACGGTAATTCTATAGTTTATCGACCGCCCTTAAATAATATTATATGTATGCTTTCACCTAACAAATTAAAAAAAACAGACGTTAATTTAGATTTAAATTTTAATATTTTTTTCCCAGAACAGCACGGTTTATAAACTGCACAATTGTCACGGTAATTCTATAGTTTATCGACCACCCTTAAATAATATTATATATATACTTTCACCTAACAAATTAAAAAAAAAAGACGTTAATTTAGATTTAAATTTAAAATATATTTTCCAGCAAAAGCACGGTTTATAAACTGCACAATTGTCACGGTAATTCTATAGTTTATCGACCACCCTTAAATAATATTATATGTATGCTTTCACCTAACAAATTTAAAAAAAAAAACCGTTAATTTAGATTTAAATTTAAAATATATTTTCCAGCAAAAGCACGGTTTATAAACTGCACAATTGTCACGGTAATTCTATAGTTTATCGACCACCCTTAAATAATATTATACGTATGCTTTCACCTAACAAATTAACAAAAACAGACGTTAATTTAGATTTAAATTTTAATATTTTTTCCCAGAACAGCACGGTTTATAAACTGCACAATTGTCACGGTAATTCTATAGTTTATCGACCGCCCTTAAATAATATTATATATATACTTTCACCTAACAAATTTAAAAAAAAAAGACGGTAATTTAGATTTAAATTTAAAATATATTTTCCAGCAAAAGCACGGTTTATAAACTGCACAATTGTCACGGTAATTCTATAGTGTATCGACCACCCTTAAATAATATTATATGTATGCTTTCACCTAACAAATTTAAAAAAAAGACGTTAATTTAGATTTAAACTTTAATATTTTTTTCCCAGAACAGCACGGTTTATAAACTGCACAATTGTCACGGTAATTCTATAGTTTATCGACCACCCTTAAATAATATTATATGTATGCTTTCACCTAACAAATTAAAAAAAAAGACGTTAATTTAGATTTAAATTTTAATATTTTTTCCCAGAACAGCACGGTTTATAAACTGCACAATTGTCACGGTAATTCTATAGTTTATTGACCGCCCTTAAATAATATTATATGTATACTTTCACCTAACAAATTTTAAAAAAAGACGTTAATTTAGATTTAAATTTTAATATTTTTTTCCAAGAACAGCACGGTTTATAAACTGCACAATTGTCACGGTAATTCTATAGTTTATTGACCGCCCTTAAATAATATTATATGTATACTTTCACCTAACAAATTAAAAAAACGGTAATATTTGTTGACTGGCTTTCTAACAGTATAATAAAATATAAAAAGACGTTCAACGTTAAAATCGTGTAAACTACATAAGTGTCGAAATTTGAAAAGAAATTCGACGTGTTTATGAACTGTGCTCATACTAACAACGTTCATTTGAACACTTGTGCAGTTTACACAACTGAAATAAATGCGTCATCTACTTTGAAACGAAAGGACATACCTTTTTTTTTGACATCAGAGAAGTAGACAGAGGAGCGGCAGGGCGGCGGCTTAGCTGGGTCGACTGAGGAGCGGCAGGGCGGCGGCTTACTGGGTCGACTGGCTGGTCATCTATTCTTCCGGAACTCATCTCGCTGCCAGGGTCCAAACTGAATTTACAGCCCGTTTTAGGCCTCTTTTTATATTTCACCATCGCCGTGAAAACCGTTAACTTTTTCCGGGAAAAATCGAACAGTTCGAGTCGATGATGCAACCTTTTTACCTTTTATGGAGTTTGTGTTACCTAGCTGCCTTTTCATTGGTTGATTTAAACTTGTTTAGTTGAAGAGTGAATGTGGCGTGATATGCGCGCACGCACGCACGCACACACAGAGTAATACTTTGTGTTTGTGTGTGTTGGTGCCTTTATGCGAGTGTGTGTGTGTGTGTATGTGTTTATGTGTTTATGTGAGTGTGTGTGCTGAGTTAAATTTGTATGTTTGTGTTAATGCAAGTGTGTGTGTATGTGGGTGTGTGCGTCGTTGGCGTTGAAGCATGTTGGAGGGGAGCGTAGACACATTCTCTGTCTCTTTCGGTCTCTCCCCCCTTTTCCCTCTCTCTCTGTCTATATATAAGGACACGGAGAAGCGCGCGTGCGCGAGAGCGAGCGAGCGAGAGAGAGAGAGATAGAGAGAGAGAGAGAGAGAGAGAGAGAAAGAGAGAGAGAGAGAAACCGAAACTTTGAAAAGTTATAAAAAAATTAAAAAATAATTATATATATATATATATATATATATATATATATATATATATATATATAATTATTTTTTAATTCAATAAAATAAAAAAACTTTTAAATTATAAATCACATTACTTAATATATATAAATATATATATATATATATATATATATATATATATATATATATATATATAGATATAGATATAGATATAGATATATATATATATATCATTAGCAGAAATTTATTTTTTATTTTACAAGCTGCCCCAGCGTAGTATTATCTCCAATCTCTCCATGTTAAGAACGGCTTTCTTGGAAGTGTTTTTTTTTTCAGAAAGCCGTTTTTATCATGGAGAGATTGGAGATAATACTACGCTGGGGCAGCTTGTAAAATAAAAAATATCAAAGAAAACTTCTTCGATATTTTTGGGTAAAAATTTCAAGTTAAATTCAATTTTATCCTATCTTATTAAATTATTGGCTGAAAGTACAGAATAGTTAACATGCTGAAAGTACAGAATAGTTAACATGCCCCTCTCTACATTAAGAATGGCTTTCTTAACTTTTAAGGTAATGATTTCTTAAAAAATTACAATTTAATAACGAAAAAAAAAAATTTGTTTTTACGACCTACCCCAGCGTAGCATAAACACCCCAACCGAAAAGTCTTAGTAAAGAGAGAGGCAGGTAGGTATTTATTTTTTATTTATCTTATTTTTATTTATTTTTATTTAACATTTGATGTTTTTTTTTATTAAATTGTTAGGTTAAAGTACGGAATAGTTACAAAACGCCCTCCTCTCCCCATTTTAAGAACGACTTCCGGAATACCCCCTCCAATCTCTCCATGTTAAGAACGGCTTTCTTGGGAGTGTTTTTTTTTTTTTTTTTCAGAAAGCCGTTTTTATCATGGAGAGATTGGAGATAATACTACGCTGGGGCAGCTTGTAAAATAAAAAATATCAAAGAAAACTTCTTCGATATTTGTTAAATTCAATTTTATCCTATCTTTTGCTTATTAAATTATTGGCTGGAAGTACAGAATAGTTAACATGCCCCTCTCTACATTAAGAATGGCTTTCTTAACTTTTAAGGTAATGATTTCTTAAAAAATTACAATTTAATAACGAAAAAAAAACGGTTATTTTTACGCCCTACCCCAGACCCCAACCCGAAAAGTCTTAGTAAAGAGAGAGGCAGGTAGAGGGGTGGGTGAAGGGCAGGAGAATTGGCACGTGTCAAACGAAGTTGAAATAAATCCATTTCGTTAACAAACTTTCAAATTCGATTGACACTTATGACACCCACCCCTGCCACCTCATGCCAGCTTTTAACGGAAAGTTGATTTGTGTTGGTGTTGGTGTGTTTGAGTATTTGTGTGTACGTGTGTGTTCGTGTATGTGTGTGTTTATGCGAGTGTGTGTGTGTGTTTATCCAAGTGCGTATGTATGTGTGTGTTTTCTGTATGTGTGTTTTTATGCGAGTGTGTTAGAGTGTGTGCTTCTGTCTCTGTTTATGCTCCTGCCCCTCTTTGATGTGGAAGCACATATTCTCTCTCTCTCTCTCTCTCTCTCTCTCTCTCTCCATATATATATATATATAAGTATATATATATACACATACTTAGTGACAGGGGCACGGAGAAGCTAAAGAGAGAGAGAGAGAGAGAGAGAGGGAGAGGGGGGGAGGTTTAGTCATCTTACATAAACCATTCTCGGCTGGATTTAAATTTACAAAATATACGCTGAAACGGAAAATTAAGTTCGTGTTTTTATATAGATTTGAAATTAAGTTCGTGTTTTTATATAGATTTGAAATTTAAGAAACAGTAATTTACTATTAATAAAAAATAATCCTAATAATTTTTTTTTCTATATTTATATTTCGATTGATTTATGAGTCGACACTCACGGGTTAAATCAAGTCTAGGATGCGAGTTAATGCGACGAATAAATCGACAGTTGATGTTGAATTTTATGAGAAAATCACGATCATGTCATAGTCAATTCGAAAGCGATTTTGAAGCCTTTAAACTGTCATTAATTTATTTCTGGCTTGATGGGCCATCTTTTTTACTTTACATTTCAAAATACACGCATTAATATCTCGAAAACGATTTGTCTGTCTGTCTGTGCTAATTTTCCTTGCGATATTCGTTTTCAGCATATCTGAACAAACTGCTCAACGATAAAAACCGACTTCTTCATTTGTGTTTGCTTCTCATTTTCGCTTTTTCTCTGATAAGTGTTTCGCTAATGTGAAAAAGAAAACATGTTCGAACGTTTGCTGACATTTATTGGATGTGTTCCTACCAGTATTTTGCTTAATTTTCGAGTTTGGAGCGATTATCGAGTCTCACAAGATGTCTGTAAAATGTCAGACACTTCTTTATTGTTCTAACTTAAAACCGTGCGCTACTTTTGTTTGTGTTGAATAAACGTTTTAAAATAAGTTAAAACAACAAAAATGTGATCTAGGTAGGTAGCAGAGTAACTTATCTTGCCTTTGGTAACATTCATTTTCTTATATATTTATTTATTCACTACTTTTTCGTTTTGTTCTCTTGAATGCGAAATATTCGCCATGAAATTTCCACGGGTCACGATTATTTCGTTTTATTAATCTTAAGTTTCATAGAATAAAAAGTTCAGACACAACTTTGTCGAGCGATTTATAATCGATTTCATTTAACTTCTGTTTGACCCCGGCACGTACGATCCTTTCTCTCCTTCCCCCACTCTCTCTCTCTCTTCTTTAGCTTGGTGACAAGCGATATGCTTATGTGTGCGTGCGTGCGTGTGTGTGTATGTGTGTACATGCGTGCGTATGTGTGTTGTCGTATTCACCAAAATTTA
>NC_136527.1:133002786-133052359 GCF_053919585.1 Euprymna scolopes | reverse complement strand
TTTCTAAGTCAAAACAAGAGGGAACGTAGGTATAAGTAAATGAGAATCCTATAGACCAAGTCATCTCAGCGTGTATTCAATTGAAAATTTCTAAGTCCAAACAAGAGGGAACGTAGGTATAGGTAAATGAGAATCCTATAGACCAAATCATCTCAACGTGTATTCAATTGAAAATTTCTAAGTCAAAACAAGAGGGAACGTAGGTATAGGTAAATGAGAATCCTATAGACCAAATCATCTCAACGTGTATTCAATTGAAAATTTCTAAGTCAAAACAAGAGGGAACGTAGGTATAGGTAAATGAGAATCCTATAGACCAAATCATCTCAGCGTGTATTCAATTGAAAATTTCTAAGTCAAAACAAGAGGGAACGTAGGTATAAGTAAATGAGAATCCTATAGACCAAGTCATCTCAGCGTGTATTCAATTGAAAATTTCTAAGTCAAAACAAGAGGGAACGTAGGTATAGGTAAATGAGAATCCTATAGACCAAATCATCTCAGCGTGTATTCAATTGAAAATTTCTAAGTCAAAACAAGAGGGAACGTAGGTATAGGTAAATGAGAATCCTATAGACCAAATCATCTCAGCGTGTATTCAATTGAAAATTTCTAAGTCAAAACAAGAGGGAACGTAGGTATAGGTAAATGAGAATCCTATAGACCAAATCATCTCAACGTGTATTCAATTGAAAATTTCTAAGTCAAAACAAGAGGGAACGTAGGTATAGGTAAATGAGAATCCTATAGACCAAGTCATCTCAACGTGTATTCAATTGAAAATTTCTAAGTCCAAACTAGAGGGAACGTAGGTATAGGTAAATGAGAATCCTATAGACCAAGTCATCTCAACGTGTATTCAATTGAAAATTTCTAAGTCAAAACAAGAGGGAACGTAGGTATAGGTAAATGAGAATCCTATAGACCAAATCATCTCAGCGTGTATTCAATTGAAAATTTCTAAGTCAAAACAAGAGGGAACGTAGGTATAGGTAAATGAGAATCCTATAGACCAAGTCATCTCAGCGTGTATTGAATTGAAAATTTCTAAGTCCAAACAAGAGGGAACGTAGGTATAGGTAAATGAGAATCCTATAGACCAAATCATCTCAGCGTGTATTCAATTGAAAATTTCTAAGTCAAAACAAGAGGGAACGTAGGTATAGGTAAATGAGAATCCTATAGACCAAATCATCTCAGCGTGTATTCAATTGAAAATTTCTAAGTCAAAACAAGAGGGAACGTAGGTATAGGTAAATGAGAATCCTATAGACCAAGTCATCTCAACGTGTATTCAATTGAAAATTTCTAAGTCAAAACAAGAGGGAACGTAGGTATAGGTAAATGAGAATCCTATAGACCAAGTCATCTTAGGTTGTATTCAATTGAAAATTTCTAAGTCAAAACAAGAGGGAACGTAGGTATAGGTAAATGAGAATCCTATAGACCAAGTCATCTCAGCGTGTATTCAATTGAAAATTTCTAAGTCCAAACAAGAGGGAACGTAGGTATAGGTAAATGAGAATCCTATAGACCAAGTCATCTCAGCGTGTATTCAATTGAAAATTTCTAAATCAAAACAAGAGGGAACGTAGGTATAGGTAAATGAGAATCCTATAGACCAAGTCATCTCAACGTGTATTCAATTGAAAATTTCTAAGTCAAAACAAGAGGGGACGTTGGTATAGGTAAATGAGAATCCTATAGACCAAGTCATCTCAACGTGTATTCAATTGAAAATTTCTAAGTCCAAACAAGAGGGAACGTAGGTATAGGTAAATGAGAATCCTATAGACCAAGTCATCTCAACGTGTATTCAATTGAAAATTTCTAAGTCAAAACAAGAGGGGACGTAGGTATAGGTAAATGAGAATCCTATAGACCAAGTCATCTTAGGTTGTATTCAATTGAAAATTTCTAAGTCAAAACAAGAGGGAACGTAGGTATAGGTAAATGAGAATCCTATAGACCAAGTAATCTCAGCGTGTATTCAATTGAAAATTTCTAAGTCAAAACAAGAGGGAACGTAGGTATAGGTAAATGAGAATCCTATAGACCAAGTCATCTCAGCGTGTATTCAATTGAAAATTTCTAAGTCCAAACAAGAGGGAACGTAGGTATAGGTAAATGAGAATCCTATAGACCAAGTCATCTCAACGTGTATTCAATTGAAAATTTCTAAGTCAAAACAAGAGGGGACGTTGGTATAGGTAAATGAGAATCCTATAGACCAAGTCATCTCAACGTGTATTCAATTGAAAATTTCTAAGTCCAAACAAGAGGGAACGTAGGTATAGGTAAATGAGAATCCTATAGACCAAGTCATCTCAACGTGTATTCAATTGAAAATTTCTAAGTCCAAACAAGAGGGAACGTAGGTATAGGTAAATGAGAATCCTATAGACCAAGTCATCTCAGCGTGTATTCAATTGAAAATTTCTAAGTCCAAACTAGAGGGAACGTAGGTATAGGTAAATGAGAATCCTATAGACCAAGTCATCTCAACGTGTATTCAATTGAAAATTTCCAAGTCCAAACTAGAGGGAACGTAGGTATAGGTAAATGAGAATCCTATAGACCAAGTGATCTCAGGTTGTATTCAATTGAAAATTTCTAAGTCCAAACAAGAGGGAACGTAGGTATAGGTAAATGAGAATCCTATAGACCAAGTCATCTCAGCGTGTATTCAATTGAAAATTTCTAAGTCCAAACAAGAGGGAACGTAGGTATAGGTAAATGAGAATCCTATAGACCAAGTCATCTCAGCGTGTATTCAATTGAAAATTTCTAAGTCCAAACAAGAGGGAACGTAGGTATAGGTAAATGAGAATCCTATAGACCAAGTCATCTCAGCGTGTATTCAATTGAAAATTTCTAAGTCCAAACAAGAGGGAACGTAGGTATAGGTAAATGAGAATCCTATAGACCAAGTCATCTCAGCGTGTATTCAATTGAAAATTTCTAAGTCCAAACAAGAGGGAACGTAGGTATAGGTAAATGAGAATCCTATAGACCAAGTCATCTCAGCGTGTATTCAATTGAAAATTTCTAAGTCCAAACAAGAGGGGACGTAGGTATAGGTAAACGAGAATCCCATAGACCAAGTCATCTCAGCGTGTATTCAATTGAAAATTTCTAAGTCCAAACAAGAGGGAACGTAGGTATAGGTAAACGAGAATCCTATAGACCAAGTCATCTCAGCGTGTATTCAATTGAAAATTTCTAAGTCCAAACAAGAGGGGACGTAGGTATAGGTAAATGAGAATCCTATAGACCAAGTAATCTCAGCGTGTATTAAATTAAAAATTTCTAAGTCCAAACAAGAGGGGACGTAGGTATAGGTAAATGAGAATCCTATAGACCAAGTCATCTCAGCGTGTATTCAATTGAAAATTTCTAAGTCCAAACAAGAGCGTAGGTATAGGTAAATGAGAATCCTATAGACCAAGTCATCTCAGCGTGTATTCACTTAAAAATTTCTAAGTCCAAACAAGAGGGGACGTAGGTATAGGTAAATGAGAATCCTATAGACCAAGTCATCTCAACGTGTATTCAATTGAAAATTTCTAAGTCCAGACAAGAGGGAACGTAGGTATAGGTAAATGAGAATCCTATAGACCAAGTCATCTCAGCGTGTATTCAATTGAAAATTTCTAAGTCCAAACAAGAGGGAACGTAGGTATAGGTAAATGAGAATCCTATAGACCAAGTCATCTCAGCGTGTATTCAATTGAAAGTTTCTAAGTCCAAACAAGAGGGAACGTAGGTATAGGTAAATGAGAATCCTATAGACCAAGTCATCTCAACGTGTATTCAATTGAAAATTTCTAAGTCCAAACAAGAGGGAACGTAGGTATAGGTAAATGAGAATCCTATAGACCAAGTCATCTCAACGTGTATTCAATTGAAAATTTCTAAGTCCAAACAAGAGGGAACGTAGGTATAGGTAAATGAGAATCCTATAGACCAAGTCATCTCAGCGTGTATTCAATTGAAAGTTTCTAAGTCCAAACAAGAGGGAACGTAGGTATAGGTAAATGAGAATCCTATAGACCAAGTCATCTCAACGTGTATTCAATTGAAAATTTCTAAGTCCAAACAAGAGGGAACGTAGGTATAGGTAAATGAGAATCCTATAGACCAAGTCATCTCAACGTGTATTCAATTGAAAATTTCTAAGTCCAAACAAGAGGGAACGTAGGTATAGGTAAATGAGAATCCTATAGACCAAGTCATCTCAGCGTGTATTCAATTGAAAGTTTCTAAGTCCAAACAAGAGGGAACGTAGGTATAGGTAAATGAGAATCCTATAGACCAAGTCATCTCAACGTGTATTCAATTGAAAATTTCTAAGTCCAAACAAGAGGGAACGTAGGTATAGGTAAATGAGAATCCTATAGACCAAGTCATCTCAGCGTGTATTCAATTGAAAGTTTCTAAGTCCAAACAAGAGGGAACGTAGGTATAGGTAAATGAGAATCCTATAGACCAAGTCATCTCAACGTGTATTCAATTGAAAATTTCTAAGTCCAAACAAGAGGGAACGTAGGTATAGGTAAATGAGAATCCTATAGACCAAGTCATCTCAACGTGTATTCAATTGAAAATTTCTAAGTCCAAACAAGAGGGAACGTAGGTATAGGTAAATGAGAATCCTATAGACCAAGTCATCTCAGCGTGTATTCAATTGAAAGTTTCTAAGTCCAAACAAGAGGGAACGTAGGTATAGGTAAATGAGAATCCTATAGACCAAGTCATCTCAACGTGTATTCAATTGAAAATTTCTAAGTCCAAACAAGAGGGAACGTAGGTATAGGTAAATGAGAATCCTATAGACCAAGTCATCTCAACGTGTATTCAATTGAAAATTTCTAAGTCCAAACAAGAGGGAACGTAGGTATAGGTAAATGAGAATCCTATAGACCAAGTCATCTCAACGTGTATTCAATTGAAAATTTCTAAGTCCAAACAAGAGGGAACGTAGGTATAGGTAAATGAGAATCCTATAGACCAAGTCATCTCAACGTGTATTCAATTGAAAATTTCTAAGTCCAAACAAGAGGGAACGTAGGTATAGGTAAATGAGAATCCTATAGACCAAGTCATCTCAACGTGTATTCAATTGAAAATTTCTAAGTCCAAACAATAGGGGATGTTGGTATAGGTAAATGAGAATCCTATAGACCAAGTCATCTCAACGTGTATTCAATTGAAAATTTCTAAGTCCAAACAAGAGGGGACGTAGGTATAGGAAGATGAGAATCCTATAGACCAAGTCATCTCAACGTGTATTCAATTGAAAATTTCTAAGTCCAAACAAGAGGGGACGTTGGTATAGGTAAATGAGAATCCTATAGACCAAGTCATCTCAGCGTGTATTCAATTGAAAATTTCTAAGTCCAAACAAGAGGGAACGTAGGTATAGGTAAATGAGAATCCTATAGACCAAGTCATCTCAGCGTGTATTCAATTGAAAATTTCTAAGTCCAAACAAGAGGGAACGTAGGTATAGGTAAATGAGAATCCTATAGTCTAAGTCATCTCAGCGTGTATTCAATTGAAAATTTCTAAGTCAAAACAAGAGGGGACGTAGGTATAGGTAAATGAGAATCCTATAGACCAAGTCATCTCAGCGTGTATTCAATTGAAAATTTCTAAGTCCAAACAAGAGGGAACGTAGGTATAGGTAAATGAGAATCCTATAGACCAAGTCATCTCAACGTGTATTCAATTGAAAATTTCTAAGTCCAAACAAGAGGGGACGTTGGTATAGGTAAATGAGAATCCTATAGACCAAGTCATCTCAGCGTGTATTCAATTGAAAATTTCTAAGTCCAAACAAGAGGGAACGTAGGTATAGGTAAATGAGAATCCTATAGACCAAGTCATCTCAGCGTGTATTCAATTGAAAATTTCTAAGTCCAAACAATAGGGGATGTTGGTATAGGTAAATGAGAATCCTATAGACCAAGTCATCTCAACGTGTATTCAATTGAAAATTTCTAAGTTCAAAACAGTGTAAGTAAGTGTCTGGAAGTGCCCATCGACGCCTACTGTTGGGTACATGTAGGCATCGCAAAATGCCTTCTAATCTGCTAGGCACATCGGGACTTAGTTTGTTTTCTGTTCTTTCTCTGCACCGTGTAGGTTGGCGTCTGGAAGTGCCCGATCGATGCCTGCTGTTACCTTGACACATCAACGTGTATTCAAGTTAAACTTCTAACTTCAAAACGGGAGTTTGGTACCGGTAAATGAGAAGCTTATCAATCTAGACATGTTGAAATTTATAAGTTCACATATAGGGGATGGCAAGACGGGGAATAGGGATAAAGAATAAGAAAAGAGAGATAGACAGATCTAGATAAATACAGAGGTATAAAGAGAGACAGGCAAGGGAGATAAATTTCATGATTCAACTTATATGCTAATAATAAATAGTTGGTGTATCAGGAACACAACAATTGTTTTTACTGGTTAATTTTACAGCAGAATACACTTTTAGATTTTATGTAGATTTTTTTCTATAGGGAACATGCAAATAGCACACATAACATCTAGACATATAAATATATACATAAAACAATTATAGTTATGAGATATATCTGAACTAATCCAAAAAGACAATAATAATGAATATCATCACTTACCTTGGAAAAAAAATCCAGGCTGTATGCCTACTCACATTCCATCAAACACCAGAAAATCATGATCCATTGCTTGGTTGATTTTTTTTATTTTTTTATTTTTATTTTTTTCATACACATTTGTAATTGTGTTTTGCTTTATCAAGTATTTTTGTAGTTAATCTGTGGTGTTGGGAGAGGTGTAAACATGAATCAATTTTGCTTAACATTTTTTTTTATATATTTTTTTTTCAGTTTAAGGAGTCATTGCAGTACCAAGTCTGACACTGTAATTGCTTGAAATGTATTGCATTGGGAAGGATTCTTTTTTTTTTGAGGTGTGTGGGAATTTCAGTAGGGGAAGTTTCTACTGATTTCAGATTCCAAGACAGCAAAGTTGTATTTTATTGTTTGTGCATTCTTTTATCAAGTTCTTACAGATGTTTTTGTGTTATGAAAGTGAAAATGAATGACTTGCAAAGACATTTACATTTTTGCATTCTTTTTTAATTCTTCACCTTTTTTGTTTTAATGTCCCAAGAGTGAACAAAGACAGATGAGTCTTATTCAGCAGAGTGGAAAAAAAAAACAGGTTACCTTTGGTTGTCCTCAATGGATCTGTCCAGAGTATAATGTGTCCAAGTTATTGCCCTAATAAAGTGAGAACCATACCCCAAAACTAATGCACAACTCTTATGTTATTCCACAGCTACAAGAGTTAACTTGTCTAGGATAAGTGCCATATAAATTTGCAGAAGTCACTATATAGCTCTATTTATTAACTGATATGAACTTAAATTGCTGAACATGTCTCAAAAATTTTCTACAGAGCTCTACTTAGAAATGAGCACTCTCAAAGACAATTTGTCTAACATAATTTTGAAATATGTTCTTTAAAGTTACCATAGAGCTCTCAAATATATTAGGCACTCAAATAGGAAACTTGTTTCAAATACTTGTCATATATATATATATATATATATATATATATATATATATATATATATATATATATATATTAAAAACTTACAGTATATCTATACTTACGTATTGACATTTAGGTTTTCAAAACATACTGCAGAGCTCTTCATGTTTTCTGAATTTTATGCTTTCGTCTACTAATGTATTGAGCACTCTCAAAGTATATTCGTGTAGCTGAATTGCCATACATATTTTTTGAAAGTCTATATTTAGCTCTACTAATGTACTGTACTCTGTCAAAATAAATTTATGCAGTTGAAATGCCATATCTGTTTCTCAAATGTTTTATTTAGCTCTACTAATATATTGAGCACTCTGGAAGTAGATTTGTCTAAAATAATTGCCAAAATGTTTCCAAATCTTACTACAAAGCTCTATAAATGCATTGAGCACTCTTAAAGTAAAATCGTCTTGCATAATTAAACAACACAATTGTTAAATTTACTACACAGCTATATTAAACTATGGAGCACATGCAAGCATCATTGGTATATATATATATATATATATATATATATATATATATATATATATATATATATATATATTGTTTAAACGTACGAAAGAGCTTTACTCAAAGTAAATTTGTCTAGCACAAATGAGAAAAATTCTTTCAAATCTTTCCACAGAACTCTACCACAGTATTAAGCACTCTGGTAATTACTTTTCCAGCATACTCGCAATACACAATTTTAAAACTCACTACAGAGCTGTACTTATCTATTTTGCAGTCTCAAAGAAAATTTTGGATCGCATAACAGAAATTTGTATTTTTCAAGTAACTCCAAAAAGTAACTCATACATTGAGCACTCTTAAAGGAAATTTCTCTGCTATAAATGACAAATGTTTTAAAAACTAAATACAAAGCTTCGAAAAAAGAGCTGATATTATAACAGGTTACTTTTATTCAAATATCAATGACCGAGCATTATATAATTTATTTAGATTTTTACTGAATAATTACACTTGAAATAGTGCTCAAAACTAGCCAGAGCTGATATTATAAAACGTTTATTTTATTACAGGACAAATACACATTAATATTGAACCAGAGCAATATAAGAGTGCTCAATGAGATATAGAGCAATAAACACATTTTATTTAGATTTTTAGTTAATAATTACACTCTAAATAAGTGCTCAACACTAGACAGAGCTGATATTATAAAACGTTTATTTTATTACAAGAGATATAAATATTAAGATTTATCAGAGTTAATTAAGAGTGCTCAATGAGACATAGAGCAATAAAGACATTTATTAAGATATTTACTTAATAATTACATTTTAAAAATGTGCTCAAGACAGAGCTGATATTATAAAACGTCTATTTTATTACAGGCTAAATAAACATTAAGATTTAACCAGAGTTATATAAGAGTGCTCAATAAGATATAGAGCAAAAAAGACATTTTATTTAGATTTTTACTGATTAATTACATTTTAAATAAGTGCTCAACACTAGGCAGAGCTGATATTATAAAACGTCTATTTTATTACAGGATAAATAAGCATTAAGATTTAACCAGAGTTATATAAGAGTGCTCATGAGACATAGAGCAATAAAGACATTTTATTTAGATTTTTACTTAATAATTACATTTTAAATAAGTGCTCAACACTAGACAGAGCTGATATTATAAAACGTCTATTTTATTACAGGATAAATAAACAAAGATTTAACTTGCTGATATTATAAAACGATTAATTAATTACAGGATAAATAATCATTAAGATTTAACCAGAGGTATATAAGACTGCTCAATGAGACATAGAGCAATAAAGACATTTTATTTAGATTTTTACTTAATAAATACACTTTAAAATAAGTGCTCAACTCTAGACAGAGCTGATATTATGAAACGATTAATTAATTACAGGATAAATAATCATTAAGATTTAACCAGAGGTATATAAGACTCCTTAATGAGACATAGAGCAATAAAGACATTTTATTTAGATTTTTACTTAATAAATACACTTTAAAATAAGTGCTCAACTCTAGACACAGCTAATACTATAAAACGTTTATTTTATTACAAGAGATATAAATATTAAGATTTAACCAAAGTTATATAAGAGTGCTCAATGAGACATAGAGCAATAAAGACATTTTATTTAGATTTTTACTTAATAATTACATTTTAAATAAGTGCTCAATACTAGGCAGAGCTGATATTATAAAACGTCTATTTATTACAGGATAAATAAACATTAAGATTAAACCAAAGTTATATAAGAGTGCTCAATGAGACAGAGCAATAAAGACATTTTATTTAGATTTTTACTTAATAATTACATTTTAAATAAGTGCGCAACACTAGACAGAGCTGATATTATAAAACGTCTATTTTATTACAAGATAAATAAGCATTAAGATTAAACCAGGGGTATATAAGAGTGCTCTATGAGACATAGAGCAATAAAGACATCTTATTTAGATTTTTACTTAATAATTACACTTGGAATTAGTGCTCAAAACTAGACAGAGCTGATATTATAAAACTTCTATTTTATTAAAAGATAAATAAACAAAGATTTAACTTGCTGATATTATAAAACGATTAATTAATTACAGGATAAATAATCATTAAGATTTAACCAGAGTTATATAAGACTGCTCAATAAGACATAGAGCAATAAATACATTTTATTTAGATTTTTACTTAATAAATACACTTTAAAATAAGTGCTCAACTCTAGACAGAGCTGATATTATACAACGATTAATTAATTACAGGATAAATAATCATTAAGATTTAACCAGAGGTATATAAGACTGCTTAATGAGACATAGAGCAATGAACACATTTTATTTAGATTTTTACTTAATAAATACACTTTAAAATAAGTGCTCAACTCTAGACAGAGCTGATATTATAAAACGATTAATTAATTACAGGATAAATAAACAAAGATTTAGCTTGAGTTATATAAAAGTGCTCAATAAGATATAGAGCAATAAACACATTTTATTTAGATTTTTACTTAATAAATACACTTTAAAATAAGTGCTCAACTCTAGACAGAGCTGATATTATAAAACGATTAATTAATTACAGGATAAATAATCATTAAGATTTGACCAGAGTTATATAAGAGTGCTCAATGAGACATAGAGCAATAAAGACATTTTATTTAGATTTTTACTTAATAAATACACTTTAAAATAAGTGCTCAACTCTAGACAGAGCTGATATTATAAAACGATTAATTAATTACAGGATAAATAATCATTAAGATTTAACCAGAGGTATATAAGACTGCTTAATGAGACATAGAGCAATAAAGATATTTTAGTAAGATTTTTACTTAATAAATACACTTTAAATAAGTGCTCAACACTAGACACAGCTAATACTATAAAACGTTTATTTTATTACAAGAGATATAAATATTAAGATTTAACCAAAGTTATATAAGAGTGCTCAATGAGACATAGAGCAATAAAGACATTTTATTTAGATTTTTACTTAATAATTACATTTTAAATAAGTGCTCAACACTAGACGGAGCTGATATTATAAAACGTCTATTTATTACAGGATAACTAAACATTAAGATTTGACAAGAGTTATATAAGAGTGCTCAATGAGACATAGAGCAATAAATACATTTTATTTAGATTTTTACTTAATAAATACACTTTAAACAACTGCTTAACACTAGACACAGCTAATATTATAAAACGTTTATTTTATTACAAGAGATATAAATATTAAGATTTAACTAGAGTTATATAAGAGTGCTCAATAAGACATAGAGCAATAAAGACATTTTATTTAGATTTTTACTTAATAAATACACTTTAAAATAAGTGTTCAACTCTAGACAGAGCTGATATTATAAAACGATTAATTAATTACAGGATAAATAATCATTAAGATTTAACCAGAGGTATATAAGAGTGCTCAATGAGACATAGAGCAATAAAGACATTTTATTTAGATTTTTACTTAATAAATACACTTTAAAATAAGTGCTCAACTCTAGACAGAGCTAATATTATAAAACCTCTATTTTATTAAAGGATAAATAAACAAAGATTTAGCTTGAGTTATATAAAAGTGCTAAATAGGATATAGAGCAATAAACACATTTTATTTAGATTTTTACTTAATAAATACACTTTAAAAAAAGTGCTCAACTCTAGACAGAGCTGATATTATAAAACGATTAATTAATTACAGGATAAATAATCATTAAGATTTAACCAGAGGTATATAAGACTGCTTAATGAGACATAGAGCAATGAAGACATTTTATTTAGATTTTTACTTAATAAATACACTTTAAATAAGTGCTCAACACTAGACACAGCTAATACTATAAAACGTTTATTTTATTACAAGAGATATAAATAAAGATTTAACCAAAGTTATATAAGAGTGCTCAATGAGACATAGAGCAATAAAGACATTTTATTTAGATTTTTACTTAATAATTACATTTTAAATAAGTGCTCAACACTAGACACAGCTAATACTATAAAACGTTTATTTTATTACAAGAGATATAAATAAAGATTTAACCAAAGTTATATAAGAGTGCTTAATGAGACATAGAGCAATAAAGATATTTTATTTAGATTTTTACTTAATAAATACACTTTAAAATAAGTGCTTAACACTAGACACAGCTAAGACTATAAAACGTTTATTTTATTAAAAGAGATATAAATATTAAGATTTAAACAAAGTTATATAAGAGTGCTCAATGAGACATAGAGCAATAAACACATTTTATTTAGATTTTTACTTAATAAATACACTTTAAATAAGTGCTCAACACTAGACACAGCTAATACTATAAAACGTTTATTTTATTACAAGAGATATAAATATTAAAATTTAACCAAAGTTATATAAGAGTGCTCAATGAGACATAGAGCAATAAAGACATTTTATTTAGATTTTTACTTAATAATTACATTTTAAAATAAGTGCTCAACTCTAGACAGAGCTGATATTATAAAACGTCTATTTTATTAAAGGATAAATAAACAAAGATTTAACTTGAGTTATATAAAAGTGCTCAATAAGACATAGAGCAATGAACACATTTTATTTAGATTTTTACTTAATAAATACACTTTAAATAAGTGCTCAACACTAGACACAGCTAATACTATAAAACGTTTATTTTATTACAAGAGATATAAATATTAAGATTTAACCAAAGTTATATAAGAGTGCTCAATGAGACATAGAGCAATAAAGACATTTTATTTAGATTTTTACTTAATAATTACACTTTAAATAAGTGCTCAAAACTAGAAAGAGCTGATATTATAAAACGTCTATTTTATTAAAGGATAAATAAACAAAGATTTAGCTTGAGTTATATAAAAGTGCTCAATAAGATATAGAGCAATGAACACATTTTATTTAGATTTTTACTTAATAAATACACTTTAAAATAAGTGCTCAACTCCAGACAGAGCTGATATTATAAAACGATTAATTAATTACAGGATAAATAATCATTAAGATTTAACCAGAGGTATATAAGACTGCTTAATGAGACATAGAGCAATGAACACATTTTATTTAGATTTTTACTTAATAAATACACTTTAAAATAAGTGCTCAACTCTAGACAGAGCTCATATTATAAAACGATTAATTAATTACAGGATAAATAATCATTAAGATTTAACCAGAGGTATATAAGACTGCTTAATGAGACATAGAGCAATGAACACATTTTATTTAGATTTTTACTTAATAAATACACTTTAAAATAAGTGCTCAACTCTAGACACAGCTAATACTATAAAACGTTTATTTTATTACAAGAGATATAAATATTAAGATTTAACCAAAGTTATATAAGAGTGCTCAATGAGACATAGAGCAATAAAGACATTTTATTTAGATTTTTACTTAATAATTACACTTTAAATAAGTGCTCAAAACTAGAAAGAGCTGATATTATAAAACGTCTATTTTATTAAAGGATAAATAAACAAAGATTTAACTTGAGTTATATAAAAGTGCTCAATAAGACATAGAGCAATGAACACATTTTATTTAGATTTTTACTTAATAATTACACTTTAAAATAAGTGCTCAACTCTAGACAGAGCTGATATTATAAAACGATTAATTAATTACAGGATAAATAATCATTAAGATTTAACCAGAGGTATATAAGACTGCTTAATGAGACATAGAGCAATAAAGACATTTTATTTAGATTTTTACTTAATAAATACACTTTAAAATAAGTGCTCAACTCTAGACAGAGCTGATATTATAAAACGATTAATTAATTACAGGATAAATAATCATTAAGATTTAACCAGAGGTATATAAGAGTGCTCAATAAGACATAGAGCAATGAACACATTTGATTTAGATTTTTACTTAATAGTTACACTTGAAATAAGTGCTCAACACATGACAGAGCTAATATTATAAAACGTTTATTTTATTACAAGAGATATAAATATTAAGATTTAACTAAAGTTATATGAGTAAGACAGAGCAATAAACACATTTATTTAGATTTTTACTTAATAATTACACTTTAAATAAGTGCTCATCACTAGAAAGAGCTGATATTATCAAACGTTTATATTATTGAAAGAAAATTATATGCCAATGCTTTATCATACATAGAGCAATATTGACATTTTGTATTTTTTATTGAGAATCATAACATTTTGAATAAAATTATTAAAATTTATATTACATTATGTCATATTCACACATGAATACCAAAAACAGTGTGGTTATCTAAATTGACGTATGCATTTTTTAAACTTATTACCTTGCTCTACTGATGTATTGAGCGATCTACATATAAGTCCTGCCATTTGAATTTCTCTATATATATTTTAAGTCTAAACAGTAACCTTTACTAATGCATTGAGCACTCTAGCAGTAAGTCTTGTCATCTAAATTGCCATACATATCCCCAAAAATTTAACAACTATCTCTACTAATTCATTAATAATTGTATATAGTTATCTTTCTGTCTCTCATTATATATCTTTCTATCTATAAAAGTGAAAATGTCTGTCTGTGTGTGTGTACATTTCCCTAGGCAATAACTCTGTCAATTTCAGTCTACAGACTCAAAATTTGATATACAGGGTACTGAGATTTTGGAAAATCTATGCGATTGGTATTTGGACAGAAATTTGTCGATTAAGGTGTCAAAGTTCAACGATTTGACCTTTGAGAACCCTACAAAACTCCTCCGACAATTATGGGTCTAAACACTTGAAATTTTAGATATAGTTTTCTTGGACATGGATCTAACTTTATATCTTGATTTGAGCCCAAAACAAACAATTTTAAGGGTTCATAATAGGGGGCAAATAAAAAAAAATTACCGTTTTTTTGCTTTTTTTTTTGGTTGGGGGGGGGGGTGAGCATACACCACCAAACACCGGGGCTACGCCAGGAACCCATACTAGTATATATTCAAGGGATACAATTTATATATATATATATATATAATTATTTTTTTACTATAATAATTATTAAATACATACAGACACTAGTGTTTCATCCTTTCGGGAATCTTCAGTGCAGGGTGTCACGATTAATACCAGTCGACCGATTCGAACTCCGCATCACGAGACATCTCTGGGTTGGTTATATATATATATTCAAGGGAAACAATATATAAATTGTCTCCCTTGAATAAATATATTTATACATATTTATACATACATATGTATATATATATATTCAAGGGAGACAATTTGTATATAGATCACATAATTATTAGAAGTTATTTGTTTAATGCTTAATTGAACTTTAATGCTTAGTTTTTCCATCAATTTTTGGACTTGGGTTATTTCTTTTTTAATATATACATGAAAAAAATCTATGTGCTATTCGAGACAAGAAATAAAAGAAATAAAGAAAATTCTTACCTGTTACTTCCCAGGTGTTATCTCCACTTTTTCTCTTTTCTGCTTCTTGCTGAAACTCATGGCAATTTCATGTTTGTTTGTGTTCTTTGTTACATATATATAATTTTTACTGTGATGATTTTTTTTCTTTTAATTATTAACAATTTTTTTTTGATTTATATAATAAAGAGAGACAACATAACTAATGGATTTTTTTAAAATGATATATTTAACTTTCTGGCTATGATCAAACACACATGTACTACTATTTCTTTTTTGCAGTTGCATAAGTTAGCTGATGAGAAGAAATACAAGCAGAACTGCATTCATTTAAATAAAGCTAATAGTTTAGAATTTGATTTTACCCAGATGTGCATGTACACAAAGAAAGAAACACTTACTTGAGGACTTCTGTAACTACAGGAAACATGTGGCAGCTAGGATAGGTGATGCTGCTGGATTCAGTTGTTTTTTCCAATCCACATAATTCTCACAATAGCTGATAGTAGAATTCCATCATGATCAAGAGGAGTACCTGAAATTACAAAAATATACACACAGAAGGAAAGAAAAAGAATACTTACTCTACTTCTATGACAATGATTGCTGCCAACACTTCGAGATGCTAATGTTGGAAGAAACAGATAGACATACATCATACACAGTTTGATTGTACCCAGATGTGCTTGAACGCAAAGAAAGAAATACTTGATTCAAACTGCACAAGACATGTGGCAGACAGGAACGGTGATGCTGCTAGGTTTCATTGCTTGTTCCAATCTATAAAAAAAGAGATGATATTTATAGTGTTGATAATCTACTGCTGTGTGAAAGCTGGAACAATGGAAACAGTTAAATTAAATTTTCAAATCACAAAGACTGAAATCGAAACAGAAAGAAGAAAGGGTGATACTATACTCATCTTCCTGTCGGTGCAGACCACTTGCTGGTGACTGTTCGTTCGTCATTAAACTGGAAAGTAAAATAAAAATAAGAAAAAAAAAAAAAAGAGGTTCCACCGGGGAAAGCTCTCGTCTGGGCAGCGAGGTGATGAACTCCCGAAAGGAGGGGCACTATATAAAAACAAGCTTTGCTGCGAACATCTCCTAAAAAGCGGTTTCTACTCAGAATAACAGGCGGAGCAGAAAACAGAGGTGTTCTCTCTACCCAACAGGATTCGTAAAGATACCACTAGTTTGTGTTCATAAGACGGCGATGATCGCTCACAAAACTGGCATTCCTACTATCATATCGGAGGACCGTCGTATATAATTGCACTACCATTTCGTATTGGAGGACGGTCATATATAATTGCACTACCATACCATTTCGGAGTTCCTAGACAGTAGGAATAATAAAAGCGGCCTTAAAGCGGCTTGTGAGCACACAATCTAGTCGAACTCTAGTCGTCCTTAGTTGAGTCGAGGCAAGCATGCATTACATAGTAACACGAGCACGTGTCGCCTGCTTAGAGGGTAGCCCCCTTCGGGAGATTCGAAAGCGCACCTCACAGCGGAAGAGCTTCGGAACCAATCGGACCGTACCCAGACTTGCAGCTATTTGTTAACTTGGAAGTGGAGTCAACACCCCGACACTGAGAAAAGAGCTTTCCAAAAGCTCAAAACCAGTTGCATGCAAAGTCGGGGAAACTGGGAGCAGGCTGGGGAGAACACGGGGCCTTGCAGGGAGGCCCATTTTTCTCTTTCGTTCGGTTTACATCTTTCGGGTATTGTTCTCCTTTCAGCCTGCTCCCTTCACGCCTTTTTGCTCGCCACATGCAAGCGTATAAAAAGACGACCAGATGACGGACGCAACAAACTAATGCCGACATTTTCTGGATTTTTTTTTTTTTTTTTTTTTTGCCAGAGCCCATTTAGCCGTGTAGCTGTTAAACTACAACGTTACACCCCCCTACCACGGTGAGGATAGGGTTGGACTTTAGGGGGGAAAATACACATCCAGTATTTTATCCAATAAAAGAACGGTTTATAAACTGCACAATTGTCACGGTAATTCTACAGTTTATGGACCGCCCTTAAATAATATTATATGTATGCTTTCATCTAACAAATTAAAAAAAAAAAGACGTTAATTTAGATTAAAATTTTAATATTTTTTTCCCAGAACAGCACGGTTTATAAACTGCACAATTGTCACGGTAATTCTATAGTTTATTGACCGCCCTTAAATAATATTATATGTATGCTTTCACCTAACAAATTTTAAAAAAAGACGTTTATTTAGATTTAAATTTTAATATTTTTTCCCCAGAACAGCACGGTTTATAAACTGCACAATTGTCACGGTAATTCTATAGTCTATCGACCACCCTTAAATAATATTATATGTATGCTTTCACCTAACAAATTAAAAAAAAAGACGTTAATTTAGATTTAAATTTAAAATATATTTTCCAGCAAAAGCACGGTTTATAAACTGCACAATTGTCACGGTAATTCTATAGTTTATCGACCGCCCTTAAATAATATTATATGTATGCTTTCACCTAACAAATTAAAAAAAACAGACGTTAATTTAGATTTAAATTTTAATATTTTTTTCCCAGAACAGCACGGTTTATAAACTGCACAATTGTCACGGTAATTCTATAGTTTATCGACCACCCTTAAATAATATTATATATATACTTTCACCTAACAAATTAAAAAAAAAAGACGTTAATTTAGATTTAAATTTAAAATATATTTTCCAGCAAAAGCACGGTTTATAAACTGCACAATTGTCACGGTAATTCTATAGTTTATCGACCACCCTTAAATAATATTATATGTATGCTTTCACCTAACAAATTTAAAAAAAAAAACCGTTAATTTAGATTTAAATTTAAAATATATTTTCCAGCAAAAGCACGGTTTATAAACTGCACAATTGTCACGGTAATTCTATAGTTTATCGACCACCCTTAAATAATATTATACGTATGCTTTCACCTAACAAATTAACAAAAACAGACGTTAATTTAGATTTAAATTTTAATATTTTTTCCCAGAACAGCACGGTTTATAAACTGCACAATTGTCACGGTAATTCTATAGTTTATCGACCGCCCTTAAATAATATTATATATATACTTTCACCTAACAAATTTAAAAAAAAAAGACGGTAATTTAGATTTAAATTTAAAATATATTTTCCAGCAAAAGCACGGTTTATAAACTGCACAATTGTCACGGTAATTCTATAGTGTATCGACCACCCTTAAATAATATTATATGTATGCTTTCACCTAACAAATTTAAAAAAAAGACGTTAATTTAGATTTAAACTTTAATATTTTTTTCCCAGAACAGCACGGTTTATAAACTGCACAATTGTCACGGTAATTCTATAGTTTATCGACCACCCTTAAATAATATTATATGTATGCTTTCACCTAACAAATTAAAAAAAAAGACGTTAATTTAGATTTAAATTTTAATATTTTTTCCCAGAACAGCACGGTTTATAAACTGCACAATTGTCACGGTAATTCTATAGTTTATTGACCGCCCTTAAATAATATTATATGTATACTTTCACCTAACAAATTTTAAAAAAAGACGTTAATTTAGATTTAAATTTTAATATTTTTTTCCAAGAACAGCACGGTTTATAAACTGCACAATTGTCACGGTAATTCTATAGTTTATTGACCGCCCTTAAATAATATTATATGTATACTTTCACCTAACAAATTAAAAAAACGGTAATATTTGTTGACTGGCTTTCTAACAGTATAATAAAATATAAAAAGACGTTCAACGTTAAAATCGTGTAAACTACATAAGTGTCGAAATTTGAAAAGAAATTCGACGTGTTTATGAACTGTGCTCATACTAACAACGTTCATTTGAACACTTGTGCAGTTTACACAACTGAAATAAATGCGTCATCTACTTTGAAACGAAAGGACATACCTTTTTTTTTGACATCAGAGAAGTAGACAGAGG
The DNA here is from genome assembly GCF_053919585.1 of Euprymna scolopes. Classification (NCBI taxonomy): domain Eukaryota; kingdom Metazoa; phylum Mollusca; class Cephalopoda; order Sepiida; family Sepiolidae; genus Euprymna; species Euprymna scolopes. Next base: position 133,032,935 of record NC_136527.1, on the reverse strand, counting down.
AGCGGCAGGGCGGCGGCTTAGCTGGGTCGACTGAGGAGCGGCAGGGCGGCGGCTTACTGGGTCGACTGGCTGGTCATCTATTCTTCCGGAACTCATCTCGCTGCCAGGGTCCAAACTGAATTTACAGCCCGTTTTAGGCCTCTTTTTATATTTCACCATCGCCGTGAAAACCGTTAACTTTTTCCGGGAAAAATCGAACAGTTCGAGTCGATGATGCAACCTTTTTACCTTTTATGGAGTTTGTGTTACCTAGCTGCCTTTTCATTGGTTGATTTAAACTTGTTTAGTTGAAGAGTGAATGTGGCGTGATATGCGCGCACGCACGCACGCACACACAGAGTAATACTTTGTGTTTGTGTGTGTTGGTGCCTTTATGCGAGTGTGTGTGTGTGTGTATGTGTTTATGTGTTTATGTGAGTGTGTGTGCTGAGTTAAATTTGTATGTTTGTGTTAATGCAAGTGTGTGTGTATGTGGGTGTGTGCGTCGTTGGCGTTGAAGCATGTTGGAGGGGAGCGTAGACACATTCTCTGTCTCTTTCGGTCTCTCCCCCCTTTTCCCTCTCTCTCTGTCTATATATAAGGACACGGAGAAGCGCGCGTGCGCGAGAGCGAGCGAGCGAGAGAGAGAGAGATAGAGAGAGAGAGAGAGAGAGAGAGAGAAAGAGAGAGAGAGAGAAACCGAAACTTTGAAAAGTTATAAAAAAATTAAAAAATAATTATATATATATATATATATATATATATATATATATATATATATATATAATTATTTTTTAATTCAATAAAATAAAAAAACTTTTAAATTATAAATCACATTACTTAATATATATAAATATATATATATATATATATATATATATATATATATATATATATATATAGATATAGATATAGATATAGATATATATATATATATCATTAGCAGAAATTTATTTTTTATTTTACAAGCTGCCCCAGCGTAGTATTATCTCCAATCTCTCCATGTTAAGAACGGCTTTCTTGGAAGTGTTTTTTTTTTCAGAAAGCCGTTTTTATCATGGAGAGATTGGAGATAATACTACGCTGGGGCAGCTTGTAAAATAAAAAATATCAAAGAAAACTTCTTCGATATTTTTGGGTAAAAATTTCAAGTTAAATTCAATTTTATCCTATCTTATTAAATTATTGGCTGAAAGTACAGAATAGTTAACATGCTGAAAGTACAGAATAGTTAACATGCCCCTCTCTACATTAAGAATGGCTTTCTTAACTTTTAAGGTAATGATTTCTTAAAAAATTACAATTTAATAACGAAAAAAAAAAATTTGTTTTTACGACCTACCCCAGCGTAGCATAAACACCCCAACCGAAAAGTCTTAGTAAAGAGAGAGGCAGGTAGGTATTTATTTTTTATTTATCTTATTTTTATTTATTTTTATTTAACATTTGATGTTTTTTTTTATTAAATTGTTAGGTTAAAGTACGGAATAGTTACAAAACGCCCTCCTCTCCCCATTTTAAGAACGACTTCCGGAATACCCCCTCCAATCTCTCCATGTTAAGAACGGCTTTCTTGGGAGTGTTTTTTTTTTTTTTTTTCAGAAAGCCGTTTTTATCATGGAGAGATTGGAGATAATACTACGCTGGGGCAGCTTGTAAAATAAAAAATATCAAAGAAAACTTCTTCGATATTTGTTAAATTCAATTTTATCCTATCTTTTGCTTATTAAATTATTGGCTGGAAGTACAGAATAGTTAACATGCCCCTCTCTACATTAAGAATGGCTTTCTTAACTTTTAAGGTAATGATTTCTTAAAAAATTACAATTTAATAACGAAAAAAAAACGGTTATTTTTACGCCCTACCCCAGACCCCAACCCGAAAAGTCTTAGTAAAGAGAGAGGCAGGTAGAGGGGTGGGTGAAGGGCAGGAGAATTGGCACGTGTCAAACGAAGTTGAAATAAATCCATTTCGTTAACAAACTTTCAAATTCGATTGACACTTATGACACCCACCCCTGCCACCTCATGCCAGCTTTTAACGGAAAGTTGATTTGTGTTGGTGTTGGTGTGTTTGAGTATTTGTGTGTACGTGTGTGTTCGTGTATGTGTGTGTTTATGCGAGTGTGTGTGTGTGTTTATCCAAGTGCGTATGTATGTGTGTGTTTTCTGTATGTGTGTTTTTATGCGAGTGTGTTAGAGTGTGTGCTTCTGTCTCTGTTTATGCTCCTGCCCCTCTTTGATGTGGAAGCACATATTCTCTCTCTCTCTCTCTCTCTCTCTCTCTCTCTCCATATATATATATATATAAGTATATATATATACACATACTTAGTGACAGGGGCACGGAGAAGCTAAAGAGAGAGAGAGAGAGAGAGAGAGGGAGAGGGGGGGAGGTTTAGTCATCTTACATAAACCATTCTCGGCTGGATTTAAATTTACAAAATATACGCTGAAACGGAAAATTAAGTTCGTGTTTTTATATAGATTTGAAATTAAGTTCGTGTTTTTATATAGATTTGAAATTTAAGAAACAGTAATTTACTATTAATAAAAAATAATCCTAATAATTTTTTTTTCTATATTTATATTTCGATTGATTTATGAGTCGACACTCACGGGTTAAATCAAGTCTAGGATGCGAGTTAATGCGACGAATAAATCGACAGTTGATGTTGAATTTTATGAGAAAATCACGATCATGTCATAGTCAATTCGAAAGCGATTTTGAAGCCTTTAAACTGTCATTAATTTATTTCTGGCTTGATGGGCCATCTTTTTTACTTTACATTTCAAAATACACGCATTAATATCTCGAAAACGATTTGTCTGTCTGTCTGTGCTAATTTTCCTTGCGATATTCGTTTTCAGCATATCTGAACAAACTGCTCAACGATAAAAACCGACTTCTTCATTTGTGTTTGCTTCTCATTTTCGCTTTTTCTCTGATAAGTGTTTCGCTAATGTGAAAAAGAAAACATGTTCGAACGTTTGCTGACATTTATTGGATGTGTTCCTACCAGTATTTTGCTTAATTTTCGAGTTTGGAGCGATTATCGAGTCTCACAAGATGTCTGTAAAATGTCAGACACTTCTTTATTGTTCTAACTTAAAACCGTGCGCTACTTTTGTTTGTGTTGAATAAACGTTTTAAAATAAGTTAAAACAACAAAAATGTGATCTAGGTAGGTAGCAGAGTAACTTATCTTGCCTTTGGTAACATTCATTTTCTTATATATTTATTTATTCACTACTTTTTCGTTTTGTTCTCTTGAATGCGAAATATTCGCCATGAAATTTCCACGGGTCACGATTATTTCGTTTTATTAATCTTAAGTTTCATAGAATAAAAAGTTCAGACACAACTTTGTCGAGCGATTTATAATCGATTTCATTTAACTTCTGTTTGACCCCGGCACGTACGATCCTTTCTCTCCTTCCCCCACTCTCTCTCTCTCTTCTTTAGCTTGGTGACAAGCGATATGCTTATGTGTGCGTGCGTGCGTGTGTGTGTATGTGTGTACATGCGTGCGTATGTGTGTTGTCGTATTCACCAAAATTTAAAAAAATAAAAACTTTTTTCCCCGACCGGCCGGATGAGGTTTGTGAGGTGTGGTTAGAGTTCATGAAAATAAATGTTAGCAATAAAAACTTTTTAAAACCAAGTTAGAAAAAAGAAAACAATTTACTTCCCAACGGAGCCCCCGATTCTTCTTCTTTTTTTAGGCGATGTAATAAACCATATTTTTGAGCAGGGTTGCCTCCTCTCTTTATTTTGGTTTGTATATTTTTCATGTTGCAAAAATGCTCCCGGGAGATCTTTTTAGGATTCTAAAGGTTTGCTTTTTTTTACACTTTTTATTATCTTCGAAAAATGTAAAAAAAATGTAAGCAGGCAGTTTACGATTTGAAATGCATCGTTAAAATGATATTTTTCGCTAGTTCTTGCAACTTTATATTTTTATTACGTCGTCTTCAAGTCCAATGTAAACAAGTTCTTGATAAGCCGCCCCTTATAAATAATCCAATTTACCAAATGTACACTTCTAACGATTACTATGATATTGTCCATTGACTACTGTACACACTTTAAGCCTTATCCTCGAGTGGCCTCTGGGGCTTGATAAGTAGTGATTCCTTTATAAAATAAAAAAATATTTCAATACTTTGATGGTGAGTCTATAGTCAGTCTGTGCTGATTTTCCTTGCGATATTCGTTTTCAGCATACCTGAACAAACTGAACGGTTCGAGTTTTCCAGGTACGATTTTTCCAGAGACGAGTTTTCCCGGGACAAGTTTTCCGGGCACTGGTATAAGTGCTATGGGTTCATGAGAGCACATCCCATTAAAGTACTTGTAAACAGGGATGCAACACTGAGGCGATGGGACAGACGTTGGAGATTGACCTATAGCACGCACGGGGCCTATTAGATTAGATACTCTTTTTTTTGTTGTTTTTGTGCTCAACGATAAAAACCGACTTCTTCATTTGTGTTTGCTTCTCATTTTCGCTTTTTCTCTGATAAGTGTTTCGCTAATGTGAAAAAGAAAACATGTTCGAACGTTTGCTGACATTTATTGGATGTGTTCCTACCAGTATTTTGCTTAATTTTCGAGTTTGGAGCGATTATCGAGTCTCACAAGATGTCTGTAAAATGTCAGACACTTCTTTATTGTTCTAACTTAAAACCGTGCGCTACTTTTGTTTGTGTTGAATAAACGTTTTAAAATAAGTTAAAACAACAAAAATGTGATCTAGGTAGGTAGCAGAGTAACTTATCTTGCCTTTGGTAACATTCATTTTCTTATATATTTATTTATTCACTACTTTTTCGTTTTGTTCTCTTGAATGCGAAATATTCGCCATGAAATTTCCACGGGCCACGATTATTTCGTTTTATTAATCTTAAGTTTCATAGAATAAAAAGTTCAGACACAACTTTGTCGAGCGATTTATAATCGATTTCATTTAACTTCTGTTTGACCCCGGCACGTACGATCCTTTCTCTCCTTCCCCCACTCTCTCTCTCTCTTCTTTAGCTTGGTGACAAGCGATATGCTTATGTGTGCGTGCGTGCGTGTGTGTGTATGTGTGTACATGCGTGCGTATGTGTGTTGTCGTATTCACCAAAATTTAAAAAAATAAAAACTTTTTTCCCCGACCGGCCGGATGAGGTTTGTGAGGTGTGGTTAGAGTTCATGAAAATAAATGTTAGCAATAAAAACTTTTTAAAACCAAGTTAGAAAAAAGAAAACAATTTACTTCCCAACGGAGCCCCCGATTCTTCTTCTTTTTTTAGGCGATGTAATAAACCATATTTTTGAGCAGGGTTGCCTCCTCTCTTTATTTTGGTTTGTATATTTTTCATGTTGCAAAAATGCTCCCGGGAGATCTTTTTAGGATTCTAAAGGTTTGCTTTTTTTTACACTTTTTATTATCTTCGAAAAATGTAAAAAAAATGTAAGCAGGCAGTTTACGATTTGAAATGCATCGTTAAAATGATATTTTTCGCTAGTTCTTGCAACTTTATATTTTTATTACGTCGTCTTCAAGTCCAATGTAAACAAGTTCTTGATAAGCCGCCCCTTATAAATAATCCAATTTACCAAATGTACACTTCTAACGATTACTATGATATTGTCCATTGACTACTGTACACACTTTAAGCCTTATCCTCGAGTGGCCTCTGGGGCTTGATAAGTAGTGATTCCTTTATAAAATAAAAAAAATATTTCAATACTTTGATGGTGAGTCTATAGTCAGTCTGTGCTGATTTTCCTTGCGATATTCGTTTTCAGCATACCTGAACAAACTGAACGGTTCGAGTTTTCCAGGTACGATTTTTCCAGAGACGAGTTTTCCCGGGACAAGTTTTCCGGGCACTGGTATAAGTGCTATGGGTTCATGAGAGCACATCCCATTAAAGTACTTGTAAACAGGGATGCAACACTGAGGCGATGGGACAGACGTTGGAGATTGACCTATAGCACGCACGGGGCCTATTAGATTAGATACTCTTTTTTTTGTTGTTTTTGTGCTCAACGATAAAAACCGACTTCTTCATTTGTGTTTGCTTCTCATTTTCGCTTTTTCTCTGATAAGTGTTTCGCTAATGTGAAAAAGAAAACATGTTCGAACGTTTGCTGACATTTATTGGATGTGTTCCTACCAGTATTTTGCTTAATTTTCGAGTTTGGAGCGATTATCGAGTCTCACAAGATGTCTGTAAAATGTCAGACACTTCTTTATTGTTCTAACTTAAAACCGTGCGCTACTTTTGTTTGTGTTGAATAAACGTTTTAAAATAAGTTAAAACAACAAAAATGTGATCTAGGTAGGTAGCAGAGTAACTTATCTTGCCTTTGGTAACATTCATTTTCTTATATATTTATTTATTCACTACTTTTTCGTTTTGTTCTCTTGAATGCGAAATATTCGCCATGAAATTTCCACGGGCCACGATTATTTCGTTTTATTAATCTTAAGTTTCATAGAATAAAAAGTTCAGACACAACTTTGTCGAGCGATTTATAATCGATTTCATTTAACTTCTGTTTGACCCCGGCACGTACGATCCTTTCTCTCCTTCCCCCACTCTCTCTCTCTCTCTCTTCTTTAGCTTGGTGACAAGCGATATGCTTATGTGTGCGTGCGTGCGTGTGTGTGTATGTGTGTACATGCGTGCGTATGTGTGTTGTCGTATTCACCAAAATTTAAAAAAATAAAAACTTTTTTCCCCGACCGGCCGGATGAGGTTTGTGAGGTGTGGTTAGAGTTCATGAAAATAAATGTTAGCAATAAAAACTTTTTAAAACCAAGTTAGAAAAAAGAAAACAATTTACTTCCCAACGGAGCCCCCGATTCTTCTTCTTTTTTTAGGCGATGTAATAAACCATATTTTTGAGCAGGGTTGCCTCCTCTCTTTATTTTGGTTTGTATATTTTTCATGTTGCAAAAATGCTCCCGGGAGATCTTTTTAGGATTCTAAAGGTTTGCTTTTTTTTACACTTTTTATTATCTTCGAAAAATGTAAAAAAAATGTAAGCAGGCAGTTTACGATTTGAAATGCATCGTTAAAATGATATTTTTCGCTAGTTCTTGCAACTTTATATTTTTATTACGTCGTCTTCAAGTCCAATGTAAACAAGTTCTTGATAAGCCGCCCCTTATAAATAATCCAATTTACCAAATGTACACTTCTAACGATTACTATGATATTGTCCATTGACTACTGTACACACTTTAAGCCTTATCCTCGAGTGGCCTCTGGGGCTTGATAAGTAGTGATTCCTTTATAAAATAAAAAAATATTTCAATACTTTGATGGTGAGTCTATAGTCAGTCTGTGCTGATTTTCCTTGCGATATTCGTTTTCAGCATACCTGAACAAACTGAACGGTTCGAGTTTTCCAGGTACGATTTTTCCAGAGACGAGTTTTCCCGGGACAAGTTTTCCGGGCACTGGTATAAGTGCTATGGGTTCATGAGAGCACATCCCATTAAAGTACTTGTAAACAGGGATGCAACACTGAGGCGATGGGACAGACGTTGGAGATTGACCTATAGCACGCACGGGGCCTATTAGATTAGATACTCTTTTTTTTGTTGTTTTTGTGCTCAACGATAAAAACCGACTTCTTCATTTGTGTTTGCTTCTCATTTTCGCTTTTTCTCTGATAAGTGTTTCGCTAATGTGAAAAAGAAAACATGTTCGAACGTTTGCTGACATTTATTGGATGTGTTCCTACCAGTATTTTGCTTAATTTTCGAGTTTGGAGCGATTATCGAGTCTCACAAGATGTCTGTAAAATGTCAGACACTTCTTTATTGTTCTAACTTAAAACCGTGCGCTACTTTTGTTTGTGTTGAATAAACGTTTTAAAATAAGTTAAAACAACAAAAAATGTGATCTAGGTAGGTAGCAGAGTAACTTATCTTGCCTTTGGTAACATTCATTTTCTTATATATTTATTTATTCACTACTTTTTCGTTTTGTTCTCTTGAATGCGAAATATTCGCCATGAAATTTCCACGGGCCACGATTATTTCGTTTTATTAATCTTAAGTTTCATAGAATAAAAAGTTCAGACACAACTTTGTCGAGCGATTTATAATCGATTTCATTTAACTTCTGTTTGACCCCGGCACGTACGATCCTTTCTCTCCTTCCCCCACTCTCTCTCTCTCTTCTTTAGCTTGGTGACAAGCGATATGCTTATGTGTGCGTGCGTGCGTGTGTGTGTATGTGTATACATGCGTGCGTATGTGTGTTGTCGTATTCACCAAAATTTAAAAAAATAAAAACTTTTTTCCCCGACCGGCCGGATGAGGTTTGTGAGGTGTGGTTAGAGTTCATGAAAATAAATGTTAGCAATAAAAACTTTTTAAAACCAAGTTAGAAAAAAGAAAACAATTTACTTCCCAACGGAGCCCCCGATTCTTCTTCTTTTTTTAGGCGATGTAATAAACCATATTTTTGAGCAGGGTTGCCTCCTCTCTTTATTTTGGTTTGTATATTTTTCATGTTGCAAAAATGCTCCCGGGAGATCTTTTTAGGATTCTAAAGGTTTGCTTTTTTTTACACTTTTTATTATCTTCGAAAAATGTAAAAAAAATGTAAGCAGGCAGTTTACGATTTGAAATGCATCGTTAAAATGATATTTTTCGCTAGTTCTTGCAACTTTATATTTTTATTACGTCGTCTTCAAGTCCAATGTAAACAAGTTCTTGATAAGCCGCCCCTTATAAATAATCCAATTTACCAAATGTACACTTCTAACGATTACTATGATATTGTCCATTGACTACTGTACACACTTTAAGCCTTATCCTCGAGTGGCCTCTGGGGCTTGATAAGTAGTGATTCCTTTATAAAATAAAAAAAATATTTCAATACTTTGATGGTGAGTCTATAGTCAGTCTGTGCTGATTTTCCTTGCGATATTCGTTTTCAGCATACCTGAACAAACTGAACGGTTCGAGTTTTCCAGGTACGATTTTTCCAGAGACGAGTTTTCCCGGGACAAGTTTTCCGGGCACTGGTATAAGTGCTATGGGTTCATGAGAGCACATCCCATTAAAGTACTTGTAAACAGGGATGCAACACTGAGGCGATGGGACAGACGTTGGAGATTGACCTATAGCACGCACGGGGCCTATTAGATTAGATACTCTTTTTTTTGTTGTTTTTGTGCTCAACGATAAAAACCGACTTCTTCATTTGTGTTTGCTTCTCATTTTCGCTTTTTCTCTGATAAGTGTTTCGCTAATGTGAAAAAGAAAACATGTTCGAACGTTTGCTGACATTTATTGGATGTGTTCCTACCAGTATTTTGCTTAATTTTCGAGTTTGGAGCGATTATCGAGTCTCACAAGATGTCTGTAAAATGTCAGACACTTCTTTATTGTTCTAACTTAAAACCGTGCGCTACTTTTGTTTGTGTTGAATAAACGTTTTAAAATAAGTTAAAACAACAAAAATGTGATCTAGGTAGGTAGCAGAGTAACTTATCTTGCCTTTGGTAACATTCATTTTCTTATATATTTATTTATTCACTACTTTTTCGTTTTGTTCTCTTGAATGCGAAATATTCGCCATGAAATTTCCACGGGCCACGATTATTTCGTTTTATTAATCTTAAGTTTCATAGAATAAAAAGTTCAGACACAACTTTGTCGAGCGATTTATAATCGATTTCATTTAACTTCTGTTTGACCCCGGCACGTACGATCCTTTCTCTCCTTCCCCCACTCTCTCTCTCTCTCTCTCTTCTTTAGCTTGGTGACAAGCGATATGCTTATGTGTGCGTGCGTGCGTGTGTGTGTATGTGTGTACATGCGTGCGTATGTGTGTTGTCGTATTCACCAAAATTTAAAAAAATAAAAACTTTTTTCCCCGACCGGCCGGATGAGGTTTGTGAGGTGTGGTTAGAGTTCATGAAAATAAATGTTAGCAATAAAAACTTTTTAAAACCAAGTTAGAAAAAAGAAAACAATTTACTTCCCAACGGAGCCCCCGATTCTTCTTCTTTTTTTAGGCGATGTAATAAACCATATTTTTGAGCAGGGTTGCCTCCTCTCTTTATTTTGGTTTGTATATTTTTCATGTTGCAAAAATGCTCCCGGGAGATCTTTTTAGGATTCTAAAGGTTTGCTTTTTTTTACACTTTTTATTATCTTCGAAAAATGTAAAAAAAATGTAAGCAGGCAGTTTACGATTTGAAATGCATCGTTAAAATGATATTTTTCGCTAGTTCTTGCAACTTTATATTTTTATTACGTCGTCTTCAAGTCCAATGTAAACAAGTTCTTGATAAGCCGCCCCTTATAAATAATCCAATTTACCAAATGTACACTTCTTACGATTACTATGATATTGTCCATTGACTACTGTACACACTTTAAGCCTTATCCTCGAGTGGCCTCTGGGGCTTGATAAGTAGTGATTCCTTTATAAAATAAAAAAATATTTCAATACTTTGATGGTGAGTCTATAGTCAGTCTGTGCTGATTTTCCTTGCGATATTCGTTTTCAGCATACCTGAACAAACTGAACGGTTCGAGTTTTCCAGGTACGATTTTTCCAGAGACGAGTTTTCCCGGGACAAGTTTTCCGGGCACTGGTATAAGTGCTATGGGTTCATGAGAGCACATCCCATTAAAGTACTTGTAAACAGGGATGCAACACTGAGGCGATGGGACAGACGTTGGAGATTGACCTATAGCACGCACGGGGCCTATTAGATTAGATACTCTTTTTTTTGTTGTTTTTGTGCTCAACGATAAAAACCGACTTCTTCATTTGTGTTTGCTTCTCATTTTCGCTTTTTCTCTGATAAGTGTTTCGCTAATGTGAAAAAGAAAACATGTTCGAACGTTTGCTGACATTTATTGGATGTGTTCCTACCAGTATTTTGCTTAATTTTCGAGTTTGGAGCGATTATCGAGTCTCACAAGATGTCTGTAAAATGTCAGACACTTCTTTATTGTTCTAACTTAAAACCGTGCGCTACTTTTGTTTGTGTTGAATAAACGTTTTAAAATAAGTTAAAACAACAAAAAATGTGATCTAGGTAGGTAGCAGAGTAACTTATCTTGCCTTTGGTAACATTCATTTTCTTATATATTTATTTATTCACTACTTTTTCGTTTTGTTCTCTTGAATGCGAAATATTCGCCATGAAATTTCCACGGGCCACGATTATTTCGTTTTATTAATCTTAAGTTTCATAGAATAAAAAGTTCAGACACAACTTTGTCGAGCGATTTATAATCGATTTCATTTAACTTCTGTTTGACCCCGGCACGTACGATCCTTTCTCTCCTTCCCCCACTCTCTCTCTCTCTTCTTTAGCTTGGTGACAAGCGATATGCTTATGTGTGCGTGCGTGCGTGTGTGTGTATGTGTGTACATGCGTGCGTATGTGTGTTGTCGTATTCACCAAAATTTAAAAAAATAAAAACTTTTTTCCCCGACCGGCCGGATGAGGTTTGTGAGGTGTGGTTAGAGTTCATGAAAATAAATGTTAGCAATAAAAACTTTTTAAAACCAAGTTAGAAAAAAGAAAACAATTTACTTCCCAACGGAGCCCCCGATTCTTCTTCTTTTTTTAGGCGATGTAATAAACCATATTTTTGAGCAGGGTTGCCTCCTCTCTTTATTTTGGTTTGTATATTTTTCATGTTGCAAAAATGCTCCCGGGAGATCTTTTTAGGATTCTAAAGGTTTGCTTTTTTTTACACTTTTTATTATCTTCGAAAAATGTAAAAAAAATGTAAGCAGGCAGTTTACGATTTGAAATGCATCGTTAAAATGATATTTTTCGCTAGTTCTTGCAACTTTATATTTTTATTACGTCGTCTTCAAGTCCAATGTAAACAAGTTCTTGATAAGCCGCCCCTTATAAATAATCCAATTTACCAAATGTACACTTCTAACGATTACTATGATATTGTCCATTGACTACTGTACACACTTTAAGCCTTATCCTCGAGTGGCCTCTGGGGCTTGATAAGTAGTGATTCCTTTATAAAATAAAAAAATATTTCAATACTTTGATGGTGAGTCTATAGTCAGTCTGTGCTGATTTCCCTTGCGATATTCGTTTTCAGCATACCTAAACAAACTGATGGTTGGCCCCTTTCATATGCCGCCTGTTCTGACATGGTCGCCAGTGATTTACATTTCAAAACACACGCATTACTATCTCTAAAACTATTCGTCTGTCTGTGCTAATTTTCCTTGCGATATTCGTTTTCAGCATACCTGAACAAACTGAGGGTTGGCCCCTTTCATATGCTGCCTGTTCAAACATGGTCGCCGTGATTTACATTTCAAAATACACGCATTAATAAAACTAGCTCCAAAACTATTTGTCTCTGCTCATTTTCCTTGCGATATTCGTTTTCAGCATACCTGAACAAACTGAAGGTTGGCCCCTTTCATATGCCGCCTGTTCAAACATGGCCGCCAGTGATTTACATTTCAAAATATACGCATTAGTATCTCGAAATATACGCATTAGTATTTCGAAAACTATTTGTCTGTGCCTTGCGATATTCGTTTTCAGCATACCCGAACGATTTTAAAATGGACAGTCCGAATGTTAACGAAGCACACACACACACACACATAAAAAGACACACACACACGTAAACTCAGTGAAAGTGTCTACTGTCGATAAGCTAGTTGTAAATTAGATTACTGGCTCTTATGAGTTTTAGTCTACCCACCCTTTACAACTGTGATACAGTAGAACAGTCCGTCTCTGGACAATTAGCAGTGTATCGCATAACTCAATGACAGTGTCGAATGTTGACTAGCTAGTTGTAAGTTAGGTTACTGGCTCTGATGAGTCACACTCTAACCACCCTTAATAACTGTGATACAGCGGAACAGTCCGTTTTTGGACAAGTGGCGGTGATCGCATAACTCATTGAAAGTGCCGAATGTCTATTAGCTAGTTGAAACTTAGATTACTGGCTTTAATGAGTTTCAGTCTAACCACACTTAATAACTTTGATACAGCGGAACAGTCCGTCTGCTTCGCATAACTCATTGACAGTGTCGCGTGTCGATTAGCTAGTTGTAACTTCGTAGCCGAATGCCCCTTTAAGAAGAGACTTGAAGATAATAAGTATTGTTGTTTGTATTGTTATTCTTATCGTCCAGCCATGCACGTGCAGAAATCCATTTCCAACTCAACTTAGTTCGAGACAAGAACGCCGACACTCGATACGCGAATGACGATTCATAGAAATTAAAGCTGTTGATTTTATGTATTGAATGTTACAACTTTGCCCCCACTCCTACACACACCCAGACACAGCGACGAACGAACTCGCCGACGCTTTCGATTGTAAATATAAGAGCGTTGCGGCGGCGACAACCGGAAATGGCAAATCCTGTATCAGTCAGATTTGTTTATTTCACGCCAATGTGAACTGCGAAATAATTCGTTTTAACTAAGGAGACCTGTGGAAATTCTAAGGTTAATCCTTCGGAGTTAAGACAACAAAGCGTAAAAGTTAAAAAAAAAAAAAATACAAAACAAATATATAATATATAAATGTTACCAAAAGGCAAGATAAGTTACTCTTCTACCTACCTGAACAAGTGTTTTAAGTTCTGCTGAGATATTCGTTTTCAGCATACCTGAACAAGCTGAGGGTTGGCCCCTTTCATACGCCGCCTGTTCAAACTGTTCAAACATGGTCGCCAGTGATTTACATTTCCAAATACACGCATTAATAAGACTAGCTCCAAAACTATTTGTCTCTGCTAATTTTCCTTGCGATATTCGTTTTCAGCATACCTGAACACACTGAGGGTTGGCCCCTTTCATACACCGCCTGCTCAAACATGGTCGCCAGTGATTTACATTTCAAAATACACGCATTAATATCTCGAAAACTATTCGTCTGTCTGTGCTAATTTTCCTTGCGATATTCGTTTTCAGCATACCTGAACAAACTGAGGTTTTGCCCCTTTCATATGCCGCCTGTTCAAACATGGTCGCCAGTGATTTACATTTCACAATACACGCATTAATAAAACTAGCTCCAAGACTATTTTTCTCTGCTAATTTTCCTTGCGATATTCGTTTTCAGCATACCTGAACAAACTGACGGTTCGAGTTTTCCGGGTACGGTTTTTCCGGAGACGAGTTTTCCCGGGACAAGTTTTCCGGGCACTGGTATAAGTGCTATGGGTTCATGAGAGCACATCCCATTAAAGTACTTGTAAACAGGGATGCAGCACTGAGGCGATGGGACAGACGTTGGAGATTGACCTATAGCACGCACGAGGCCTATTAGATTAGATACTCTTTTTTTTTTGTTGTTTTTGTGCTCAACGATAAAAACCGACTTCTTCATTAGTGTTTGCTTCTCATTTTCGCTTTTTCTCTGATAAGTGTTTCGCTAATGTGAAAAAGAAAACATGTTCGAACGTTTGCTAACATTTATTGGATGTGTTCCTACCAGTATTTTGCTTAATTTTCGAGTTTGGAGCGATTATCGAGTCTCACAAGATGTCTGTAAAATGTCAGACACTTCTTTATTGTTCTAACTTAAAACCGTGCGCTACTTTTGTTTGTGTTAAATAAACGTTTTAAAATAAGTTAAAACAACAAATATGATCTAGGTAGGTAGAAGAGTAACTTATCTTGCCTTTGGTAACATTCATTTTCTTATATATTTATTTGTTCACTATTTTTTCGTTTTGTTCTCTTGAATGCGAAATATTCGCCATGAAATTTCCACGGGTCACGATTATTTCGTTTTATTAATCTTAAGTTTCATAGAATAAAAAGTTCAGACACAACTTTGTCGAGCGATTTATAATCGATTTCATTTAACTTCTGTTTGACCCCGGCACGTACGATCCTTTCTCTCCTTCCCCCACTCTCTCTCTCTCTTCTTTAGCTTGGTGACAAGTGATATGCTTATGTGTGCGTGCGTGTGTGTGTGTGTATGTGTGTACATGCGTGCGTATGTGTGTTGTCGTATTCACCAAAATTTAAAAAAATAAAAACTTTTTTCCCCGACCGGCCGGATTAGGGTTGTGAGGTGTGGTTAGAGTTCATGAAAATAAATGTTAGCAATAAAAACTTTTTAAAACCAAGTTAGAAAAAAGAAAACAATTTACTTCCCCACGGAGCCCCCGATTCTTCTTCTTTTTTTAGGCGATGTAATAAACCATATTTTTGAGCAGGGTTGCCTCCTCTCTTTATTTTGGTTTGTATATTTTTCATGTTGCAAAAATGCTCCCGGGAGATCTTTTTAGGATTCTAAAGGTTTGCTTTTTTTTTACACTTTTTATTATCTTCGAAAAATGTACACAAATGTAAACAAGCAGTTTACGATTTGAAAGGCATCGTTAAAATGATATTTTTCGCGAGTTCTTTCAGCTGTATAGTTTTTATTCGTCGTCTTCAAGTCGAATGTAAACAAGTTCTTGATAAGCCGTTCATCTTAAGTAATCTGATTTACCAAATGTACACTTCTAACGATTACTATGATATTGTCCCATTGACTACTGTACACTCTTTAACCCCTCGAGTGGTCTCTGGGCCTTGATAGGCAGTGATTCCTTTGTAAAATAAAATAAAAACATTTCAATACTTTGATGGTGAATCTATAGTCAGACTATGCTAATTTTCCTTGCGATATTCGTTTTCAGCATACCTGAACAAACTTAGTGTTGGCCCCTTTCATATGCCGCCTGTTCAAACATGGTCGCCAGGGATTTACATTTCAAAATACACGCATTAGTATCTCGAAAACTATTTGTCTGTGCTAATTTTCCTTGTGATATTCGTTTTCAGCATACCCGAACGATTTTAAAATGGACAGTCCGAATGTTAACGAAGCACACACACACACACACACACACAAAGACAACGTAAACTCAGTGAAAGTGTCTACTGTCGATAAGCTAGTTGTAAATTAGATTACTGGCTCTTATGAGTTTTAGTCTAACCACCCTTTACAACTGTGATACAGTAGAACAGTCCGTCTCTGGACAATTAGCAGTGTATCGCATAACTCAATGACAGTGTCGAATGTTGACTAGCTAGTTGTAAGTTAGGTTACTGGCTCTGATGTGTTACACTCTAACCACCCTTAATAACTGTGATACAGCGGAACAGTCCGTTTTGGGACAAGTGGCGGTGATCGCATAACTCATTGAAAGTGCCGAATGTCTATTAGCTAGTTGAAACTTAGATTACTGGCTTTGATGAGTTTCAGTCTAACCACACTTAATAACTTTGATACAGCGGAACAGTCCGTCTGTTTCGCATAACTCATTGACAGTGTCGAGTGTCGATTAGCTAGTTGTAACTTCGTAGCCGAATGCCCCTTTAAGAAGAGACTTGAAGATAATAATTATTTGTATTGTTATTCTTATCGTCCAGCCATGCACGTGCAGAAATCCATTTCCAACTCAACTGTGTTAAAAAAACTTACTTCTCCTTCAACGAGACAAGAACGCCGACACTCGACTTCGCACCGATATGACGATTCATAGAAATTAAAGCTGTTGATTTTATGTATTGAATGTTACAACTTTGCCCCCACTCCTACACACACAGACACAGCGACGAACGAACCTGGCGACGCTTTCGATTGTAAATATAAGAGCGTTGTCGGCGGCGACAACCGGAAATGGCAAACCCTGTGTCAGTCAGATTTCACTTTGAACTGCGAAATAATTCGTTTTAACTAATGAGACCTGTGGAAATTCTAAGGTTAATCCTTCCGAGTTAAGACAACAAAGCGTAAAATTTGAAAAAAAAAAAAAAAAATACAAAACAAATATATAATATGTAAATGTTACCAAAAGATACCAAAGATAAGTTACTCTTCTAAATATATATATATATAATTAAATAATCTATATATCTTTAAAAATGAACTTATCTGTATGTCTGTCTGTGTGTCTGTAATGTTAACGAATTCCGCTCGTTTGAATACTCCAGAAATTTGTCTGTTAAGGGGTCAAAGTTATACCATTGAGAACTCTACCAAACTCCTCCGGCAATTTTGAGTCTAAACACTTGAAATTTTAGATATAGGTTCCTTGGACATGGAAGCCGTTATTTTATTTTATGTATTTATTTATTTATTTTTTTTGCTCAATTTGCCAAGCCTCTACCTCAGGGCCACCAAACAATTGCCACGGAAATGGAAGAAATTAAGAACTAATTAACTACGAATTTGGGAGAGTACAATGACAATCTAGAGTGTTCGAACGAGTGGAAGTTGTGAACATTACATAGATGCTAGTTGATTACCTTATAACATGGCAATGTGTACGTTTTATTTCTTTTGCTCAGCATTCGGACAAATGAGTTGACAAAAAAAAATTTTTAAGAAAATAATTTTATTAACGGTAAATGCGCAAGAATTACGGGTGCAAAGAATTCTGCTTAAGTTTCTTTTAGCTGCTGTTTCTGCTCGTGTAAGGACTTCTTCAGGATGTTTATTGTTTTCAGTCAACCTGGACTTCTCTTTGCCACTGGAATCAAGTCGTGTTGACTCAGGAGAAGAGGGGTTAGTGATTGTGTAACCCGTGCTTCACTGTTTAGTGTGTGCATATCATTCGGGTAAATGAGTCAACAAAATAAAACAAAAAATACATTTAGAAAATGATTTTATTAACAGGAAATGCGCAAGAATCACGGCTGCAAAGAATTCTGCGTCAGTTTCTCCACTCTGCCTTTTAGCTGCTGTTTCTGCTCGTGTAAGGACTTCTTCAGGATGGCAATGTCTTGCTCGGTCTGTAGGGAAGAGAAGATAAACAAAAAATTCAATCATTTTATTGTAGACTAGCATTTCAGCCCGGCGTTGCCCGGGTGTTTGGATGTGTTTGTTGAGCAAAAAAAAAAAAGTGGTAGTAGGAAGACAGGTTTGAACACGTACCCCAAAGGAGGAAAAGAACAGGAAAAAAACCTGACGTCTTTGCTGTAACGCCCACCGCCAAACCAGAAGTGACATGTTTAAATTAAAGCTAGACAATCGAAAGGAAAGGATGACTTTTGAAAATATTGGCGAAAAAAAGCGACACCCCCCCCCCTGTAGAAAAGTGTCCAGTTGAAGATGAAGTTATTAACATCTTTAGCCATTTTTTTTATATTTGTCGTCTGAAAGGTTGAACTTCAAAACGATACTGATCTGTTAAAAATCCGTCACCTCTGTCGAAAGTTTTAGGCAGACATGCAAACATACATACATAAATTTATATATTGGTAACTAAAAATTTTTGATCCAAACCGATTAAAAAGCTTGCCCTATCTCTGAATACCCTTTATGTAAAATTTCAAATGTTTAGATCAAAACATTGTCTGAGTAATTTGGTAGAGATCGCAACGGTCAATTTTTAAAAAAACTTTGAACCCCATTATGACCCCTGAACATTTGTTTTGGGCTCAAATCAAGTTATTAAGTTAAATCCATGTCCAAGGAACCTATATCTAAAATTTCAATTGTTTAGACCCAAAATTGTCGGAGGAGTTTGGTAGAGTTCTCAAAGGTCAAATCGTTGAACTTTGACCCCTTAACAGCCAAATTTCTGTCCGAAAACGGATTACAAAGATTTTCCCAAATTTCAGTACCCTATATATCAAATTTCGCGTCTGTAGACTGAAAATTGACAGAGTTATTGCGTAGGGGAATGTTCACGTTTATAGATATATAGATATGAGCAAAAATATCTTGCCTTTGGTAACAGTTATTTATAGAATTGTTAGATGAAAGCCTAGAACAGTTCTAACAAATCAGTCCCTCCAAATGTTAAGAATGGCTTTCTAAATAAAGTTCTCCATCTTCGGTTCGTAAACTTCATAAGTAACCTATTAAGTTGTTAGGTGGAGACTTGCAATGTCTGTTCCAATGTCTGAGTCGCCTTGGCCATGTGCCAAAAATTGATACATCATCGTCCTAGTGACTCATGGCCGAGGCGACTAAGACGTTGGAACAGACATTGCAAGTCTCCAACGTGCTGAGTCCAATCCTGAGCGAAAGCAGTGGCAGTGACAACACAATGGCAGTGACAGGGATAGACGCAGCAGCAGCAGCAACAGCATTAAGCGGTAGCAGCAGGGACGGCCTGAATGGACCGAGAACATGGTACCCCCGTAACAATAAAGGGTTGGGTTCGAAATTCAAATAAAAGTTCGCGAGTTTGAGATACACCTGAAGAAGGCTGAAGGATAATACGGCCGAAGCGTAGTGAAAAAAACACCGAAGATGAGGAAATGAGTCCGAAAAACGAAATCCATAATATCTACACTCCTATAAATTTTTTTTTTTTGTGTGTGTAATTATATTCGTATTGAAACGCTTTTCTTCTATTTATTTAAAAAGATAATACAACTTTGTTATATATGGCTCGTAGCTGGGTTCATTCAGATTCGTGTGAAAGAAAACGTGGAAAGAAAGAAAGGGAGACCATGACAGAAAGAGACGAAGATATATATTTCTCTCACATGCAAGTCAGTCTGGTTTCCGATTTTGAATGGAGTAGACATGGTTGAGATTTCACTAAGATTCATAGAACTAAAGAAACATGTGGAACTACCAAGAAATAGAAGAATAAGCCACACAATGAGATATACACATAAGAGACAAAATTCTCCCCCTCCCCATTATTTTATTCTACTTGTGAGTCAAGGCCTGAAGACCACCCGAGGATAAGGGTTAATGTATGTAAGGTGTTAGTGCAGTAATAGTTAATGGTATAAATTGGATAGAATTTTTATTATTTATGGGGACGGCTCAACAAGAACTTGTTTACATTGGATTTGAAGGCCAGCAGATAGAGAGTGAGGAGGATTCATATATAGTGGTTGTAGCTAATCAAGTGTTTTTTTGTTTTTGTTAAAGTTTTGCCAGGGGGCCCGTAGCCGGGGTCATTCATATTCGTATGAAAGAAAACGTGGAAAGAAAGAAAGAAAGAGAGGGGGATATCTTTTCTCTCGCATGCAAGTCAGTCTGGTTTCCGATTTTGAACAGAGCAGACACGGTTGAGATTTCACTAAGATGCATAGAAGTAAAGCAAGATGCGGAACTGTAAAGAAATAGAAGAACAAGCCAAGCGTTAATTAATTAAAGGAAGCCTTCGATTTGTTATCTTGTGCAGCTGCAAGCGACGAAGAAAAAAATGGTGAACTTTATCGCATATATATGCATCGCAATTGCATTCACAAATACAAAGAGACACACAGGATGAGATATACACGCAAGAGGCAAAATCCCCCCCCCATTTTAGTCAAAGTCCGAAGTCCACTCAAAGATAAGGGTTAATGAATGTAAGATGTTAGTGCAGTAATGGTTAATGGTATTTGGGTAGAAGTTTGATTATTGATGTGGACGGCTCAACAAGAACTTGTCAATCATGAAGCTTCCCAAGACGAGGGCCATTGATTTAAATTGGGACGTGATGGGAGTCAGAGCGATTATGATGAAAATAGAGAAGGTTCTGTTGTTTTAAATTTACTGGGGAGGAACCATTTTAGACATGAATAGTAGTCTGAAGAATCCAAATGTTATGAAACGTTGCCTTACCTGTGAGAGTTCAGCATCAATAGACGCTATATCTGGATCTTTCGTTTCCCATGACTGCAACATATTCAGGTATTCTTTCAGTGATCTTAATTTGTAAAAATATATAACAATAAATGTTAGCTTCAATTTTAATATTTGCTGCTTCTGCACTATTGGGACGAGATTTTGTAGTCGATAAATGGAGTTTTCAGATAAAAAAAAAATAATGGTTTTAATTGATTTTTTTTGTCAATTCTAATAAATTACAATGTTAGCTTCCAAATTATGCAGTCGAAATTACCTAAATATTACTGAATTATTAAAAAAAAAAATTTAATCGTGTTAGCAAGTGAAGAAATTGCCGCCACCTTGTTTAAATTGAAACATGCAATGTACTTACGCTAATTTCTCTCGTTGGGTTTTGTAATTCAATAACAGCTTGTTCGTCGCGAGCACTTCCAACCGCAGATTAGCATCAGTCGCCTCCTTTGAGACCCGGAAATCGCTCGGGGTCATCAGCAAAACATCCGAGTCTTTTTCCTGAACTGGACCAGGACCAGCATTCTTGGCTAATGGATTCCCAGACTGAAGTTTTGTATCGGGCTGAACGTCTACTAGCTGCGGCTCGGGAGAAAGAACCAGTCGGCTTGCAGGAGAGAGTCTTTCAGATGAATTCTCGGGAGGAGTCTGGTTCATTTTAATCAGCCTCTCTGGCCCTTCTTCAAATCTAGGTTTGACCAAAGGTTTTTCAATCGTAAACTGTAAATAAATGAAATTTTAAATTCAAATTCATGTCAAATCCTGGTGAAAATGAACAAACGGTGCAGTTTTAGGCTTTTAATATATGTACATTTGAGTTCTGCAACCATACAAAAAAAAAAAAAAAATACAGCAAAATGTCACTTTAAATGTAAGATCCCTTAGCACATTGAAAAATAGGGTGGAAGGGATATCACTTGATGTATGATCCCTTAGCACAATGAAAAATAGGATAGGGGAAGTTACTTTGAATGTAAGATCTCTTAGCACAATAAAAAAGTAGAGGTATGTCACTTTATAGGTGAGATCCCTTAGCAAAATGAAAAAAAGTAGGGCATGTTACTTTAAAAGTAAGATCCCTTAGTACAATGATAAATAAGGTCGAATGTGGGATTTTTCTTTAAATGTGAGATCACTTTTCAAATTAAAATATTGGGTGGGGAGATGTCACTTTAAATGTAAGATCCCTTAGCACATTGAAAAATAGGTTTGGTGGGGAAGTCACATTACATATAAGATCCCTTAGCACAATGCAAAATAGGACAGGGAGAAATAACTTTAAATGGAAGATCCCTTACCACAATGAAAAAAAAAGTAGAGTATTGTCACTTTAAAGTTAACACCCCTTAGCACATTGAAAAATATGGTGGGGGATGTATGATTCCTTTGCATAAGGAAAACTAGAGTGAGAGGATATCTCTTTAAATATGAGATCCCTTAGCACAATTAAAAATAAGGTTGGGAGTGGGATTTTGTTTTAAACACATTAAAAAATAGTAGGGGTCAGAGTGGACCTGGGAGCAAATAGCAATTAAAGGGTGGCTCCACACTCCCCAAAGCCTGCAAGCTGGGGCCTAACCACTGGATATAGTGTAAGGTCATATCCAGGACCACAGATATATATAGATAGGTACAGAGATTGAGAACGCACTAAAAATGTGGCTTCATTTCGGTACCTAACTTACCTGGGTGGGTTGCCTGTAGGCGGAGAAAAACCGTGTCACACAGACAGACAAACAGTAGGAAAATTTATAATAAGATATAACAAAAATAAAAAAAGAAATAATACCATCAAAATAGACAATTCTCACCTGATTTTCAATGTCTTTGGTTATAGCTTTTTCCATCTTGATAGGAATTTCGGGACTGAAAAAAGAAAAACAAATTGCTAACTTAGCGATACAAATCCGATACATATATATATATATATATATATATATATATATATATATATATATATATATATATATATATATATATATATAAAATATAATTATTTTTTATTTTTTTATAACTTTTTACAATTTCAGGTGCTAACCTCTCTCTCTCTCTCTCTCTCTCTCTCTCTGGCTTCTCCGCGTCCTTGCTACGAATATAAATATGAGAGAGATAGAGAGAGAGAGAGAGAGAGGAAAGGGGGAGACAGAGGGGGAGAGAGCGAAACAGAGAATATGTTTCACGTCAACGAAGCACACATTTGCATAAACACACACACACACACACAAATACTTAAACACGCCCACATTCACTCTTCAAACTAAACAAGTTTAACTCAGCACACACACACACACACACACACACTTGCATAAACGCACACACACATACTTGCATAAACACACTAACACACACAAACACAAAGTATTACTCTGTGTGTGCGTGCGTGCGCGCATGTGAACCAACCGGAAAAGCACGCCCACATTCACTCTTCAAACCAAACAAGTTTAAATCAACCAATGAAAAGGCAGCTACGTAACACACACTCCATAAAAGGTAAAAAAGGTTGTAACGTCGATTGCGATCTGTTTGATTTTTCCCGGAAAAAGTTAACCGTTTCCACATCGATGGTCAAATTTTTTTTTTTTTTTGCTTACATGGAGGCAAGAAGCGACTCGGGGATAAGGGTTATTGTGTGTATTGTCTATCTTGCTCCCTCTGTCCCCCTCTCTCTGTATGTCGCTCTGTCTCACGCACTCCGTCTCCTCCCTCCCTCCTCTCTCGACGTATTTTTAATCAAATTTCTATTTTCTAACGTCAATTTTAGATTTAAAAATTTGAAGGAAAACATGAATTACCTCCCTTTGTCCTTTCAAATTTCACTTCGGTTTTTGTTATTTTATTATGCAATAAATTGAAATATTGAATTTCAAGCGAAACCAATGATATCTACTGAAATGTCATGTCGCAGTACTGAACATATCCAAAAATTACGAAAAACGATTCTAGAAAATTAATCTTTTCATCAAAGAAATTTAAGAATGTAAACTGTGTCAAAATACTATTAGAAACTCACCGATGACAAAATTAAGTTTCTTATATGTATATTATATAAACTGTGTGAATCACTTTATTGCAGACTAGCATTTCAGCCCGGCGTTGCCCGGGTGTTTTGAGGTGTATGCTGAGCAAAAAAAAAAAAAAAAAACGGTCAATTTTTTTAACTTTGACCCCTATTATGACCCCTTAAAATTTATTGTTTATGGCTCAAATAAAGTTATTAAGTTAGATCAATGTCCAAAGAACCTATATCTAAAATTTCATGTGTTTAGATCCAAAATTGTCGGAGGAGTTTGGTAGAGTTCTCAAAGGTCAAATCGTTGAACTTTGACCCCTTAATCGCAAAATTTCTGTCCAAAAACCAATCACATCGATTTTACCCAAATCTCAGTACCCTGTATATCAAATTTCGAGTCTGTAGGCTTAAAATTGACAGAGTTATTGCGTAGGGAAATGTACACACACAGATACACAGACAGACAGACACTTTCACTTTTATAGATATATATATATATATATAGATTAGTTAAATATGAATATTTCACTAAATATTCGTCAAAAAATAAAATTATATCATCAAAGGATTGCTTTAAGGTTTGTTATTTCTAAAAATGTTATTTAAATCCATGCGATATTCACAAAGTTATGGCATTTTATTCTTTATCGAAGAATTTATACTGTCCATCGCTTTTATTGCTGGTCTCTTTAAATGTTGTTTCAGGACAAAAAATACAATGTCTAATGATGAAAACCTTATTTTTAATATTTGTTTTTAAATATATTTTTATGTCATAGAATAATGAAAAAGAAGCACATTCTAGGTGCTAAGCCTCAAATAAATTATTTATCGACATATCCGCCATTTTTTAAAACAACCTTTTGTCTCCTGGGGAAATCAATCGTTTGATTTCAAAAAGAACATGGCTCTAGCAATATCAACTATATTCTCCACAAGGCATCTTTTGAAGTAAATTACTCTCCTCTCTCCTAAACTCCTCTTTTTAATATTGACCAGAGATATTCAATGGGCTTAAGGTCTGGAGAACACGGTCAGGCCATGAGAGTTTCTCCAAAGAAGCCCATAGATTCAAGGAAGAGATTCCAACACAAAACCTATCAAAGAACACTGCCCAGCACATAAAGCACCTTGGTGCGAAAGTTCATAAAAGCTGGCCCAGCCATTTTAGAGTCCAAAGGGAACGAACTCACAGAAACACAGACAAAGTTCCAATATTGATATTCATCTTCGGAATACTCACCTGGAATTTTCTAGATCAACATCGTGGGAGTCGTCTAAAAACGACGGATAGAGAGGCTGTGGCCGATGTGTGGGAACCAATACTTCGGAAGTACTGAAAAAAAAAAAAAAAAAAAAAACACAAACACAAGAGATGAGTAACGTGTACACTTTTTATTTATTTAAAACTAGCAGGGAGACCCAACGTTGCCCGGGATTAAATGATGATTAACGCTCCAATCGTCTGTTCCGTCTTTCATCGAAGGCTCGATATGAAACCTATCTAAGAACACTGTCGGCCACATGAAGTACATTCGTGTGAAATTTCATAAAAATCGACCCTGCCGTTTTTGAGTACATAGGGAATGAACTCACACACAAACAGACACTTCTTTATATATGTAGTAGAGAATTAGAAGGCTATCACAATGCGATATAGTGTTGGTGAAAGAAGACGAAAACAAGTGGCGATTTACAAATCACTACATATATACATATTAAAGCTACTTCCCTCTATCCTATATTTTTATTGTGCTAAGGGATCTTTTATATAATGTGACTACCCCATCTAACCTATTTTTCAATGTGCTAAGGGATCCTAGATTTAAAGTGACGTCCCCCACTATTTTTTAATGTATTTAAAACAAAATCCCACTCCCAACCTTATTTTTAATTGTGCTAAGGGATCTCATATTTAAAGAGATATCCTCTCACTCTAGTTTTCATTATGCAAAGGAATCATACATCCCCCACCATATTTTTCAATGTGCTAAGGGATGTTAACTTTAAAGTGACAATACTCTACTTTTTTTTTTCATTGTGCTAAGGGATCTTCCATTTAAAGTTATTTCTCCCTTTCCTATTTTGCATTGTGCTAAGGGATCTTATATGAAATGTGATTTCCCCACACCTAACCTATTTTTCAATGTGCTAAGGAATCTTACATTTAAAGTCACATCCCCCCCCCCCACTCAATTTTTTAATATGAAAAGTGATCTCACATTTAAAGCAAAATCCCACATTCGACCTTATTTAAATAACCTTAACTTTAAAGTAACATGCCATACTTTTTTCTTCATTGTGCTAAGGGATCTTACCTATAAAGTGAGATACCCCTACTTTTTTTATTGTGCTAAGAGATCTTACATTTAAAGTTACTTCCGTCTATCCTATTTTTCAATGTGCTAAGGGATCTTTCATATAACGTTACTTCCCCACCTAACCTATTTTTCAATGTGCTAAGGGATCTTACATTTTAAGAGATATCCTCTCACCCTAGATTTCATCGAGTTAAGGGATCATACATCAAATGAGCCCCCCTTCACCCCCCCCATTTTTCATGTACTCAGGGACGTTTAATTTAACGTGACAAAAAGTGTGTTATACTCACAATGATACTCTGGGGTCACCAACTGATATAGGTAGATGAGAATCCTATAGACCAATGCAAGTCAACGTGTATTCAATTGAAAATTTCTAAGTCCAAACAAGAGGGGATGTGGATATAATAAATGAGAATCCTATAGACCAATGCAAGTCAACGTGGATGCAATTGAAAATTTCTAAGTCCAAACAAGAGGGGATGTGGATATAGGTAGATGAGAATCCTATAGACCAATGCAAGTCAACGTGGATCCAATTGAAAATTTCTAAGTCCAAACAAGAGGGGATGTGGATATAGGTAGATGAGAATCCTATAGACCAATGCAAGTCAACGTGTATTCAATTGAAAATTTCTAAGTCCAGACAAGAGGGGATGTAGATATAGGTAGATGAGAATCGTATAGACCAATGCAAGTCAACGTGTATTCAATTGAAAATTTCTAAGTCCAAACAAGAGGGGATATGGATATAGGTAGATGAGAATCCTATAGACCAATGCAAGTCAACGTGTATTCAATTGAAAATTTCTAAGTCCAAACAAGAGGGGATGTGGATATAATAAATGAGAATCCTATAGACCAATGCAAGTCAACGTGGATGCAATTGAAAATTTCTAAGTCCAAACAAGAGGGGATGTGGATATAGGTAGATGAGAATCCTATAGACCAATGCAAGTCAACGTGGATCCAATTGAAAATTTCTAAGTCCAAACAAGAGGGGATGTGGATATAGGTAGATGAGAATCCTATAGACCAATGCAAGTCAACGTGTATTCAATTGAAAATTTCTAAGTCCCAACAAGAGGGGATGTGGATATAGGTAGATGAGAATCCTATAGACCAATGCAAGTCAACGTGTATTCAATTGAAAATTTCTGAGTCCAAACAAGAGGGGATGTGGATATAGGTAGATGAGAATCCTATAGACCAATGCAAGTCAACGTGTATTCAATTGAAAATTTCTAAGTCCAAACAAGAGGGGATGTGGATATAGGTAGATCAGAATCCTATAGACCAATGCAAGTCAACGTGTATTCAATTGAAAATTTCTAAGTCCCAACAAGAGGGGATGTGGATATAGGTAGATGAGAATCCTATAGACCAATGCAAGTCAACGTGTATTCAATTGAAAATTTCTAAGTCCAAACAAGAGGGGATGTGGATATAGGTAGATGACAATCCTATAGACCAATGCAAGTCAACGTGTATTCAAATGAAAATTTCTAAGTCCAAACAACAGGGGATGTGGATATAGGAAGATGAGACTCCTATAGACCAATGCAAGTCAACGTGTATTCAATTGAAAATTTCTAAGTCCAAACAAGAGGGGATGTGGATATAGGTAGATGACAATCCTATAGACCAATGCAAGTCAACGTGTATTCAAATGAAAATTTCTAAGTCCAAACAACAGGGGATGTGGATATAGGAAGATGAGACTCCTATAGACCAATGCAAGTCAACGTGTATTCAATTGAAAATTTCTAAGTCCAAACAACAGGGGATGTGGATATAGGTAGATGAGAATCCTATAGACCAATGCAAGTCAACGTGTATTCAAATGAAAATTTCTAAGTCCAAACAAGAGGGGATGTGGATATAGGTAGATGAGAATGCTATCGACCAATGCAAGTCAACGTGTATTCAATTGAAAATTTCTAAGTCCAAACAAGAGGGGATGTGGATATAGGTAGATGAGAATCCTATAGACCAATGCAAGTCAACGTGTATTCAATTGAAAATTTCTAAGTCCAAACAAGAGGGGATGTGGATATAGGTAGATGACAATCCTATAGACCAATGCAAGTCAACGTGTATTCAAATGAAAATTTCTAAGTCCAAACAAGAGGGGATGTGGATATAGGTAGATGAGAATGCTATCGACCAATGCAAGTCAACGTGTATTCACTTGAAAATTTCTAAGTCCAAACAAGAGGGGATGTGGATATAGGTAGATGAGAATCCTATAGACCAATGCAAGTCAACGTGTATTCAATTGAAAATTTCTAAGTCCAAACAAGAGGGGATGTGGATATAGGTAGATGACAATCCTATAGACCAATGCAAGTCAACGTGTATTCAAATGAAAATTTCTAAGTCCAAACAACAGGGGATGTGGATATAGGAAGATGAGACTCCTATAGACCAATGCAAGTCAACGTGTATTCAATTGAAAATTTCTAAGTCTAAACAAGAGGGGATGTGGATATAGGTAGATCAGAATCCTATAGACCAATGCAAGTCAACGTGTATTCAATGTAAAATTTCTAAGTCCAAACAAGAGGGGATGTGGATATAGGTAGATGAGAATCCTATAGACCAATGCAAGTCAACGTGTATTCAATTGAAAATTTCTAAGTCCAAACAAGAGGGGATGTGGATATAGGTAGATCAGAATCCTATAGACCAATGCAAGTCAACGTGTATTCAATGTAAAATTTCTAAGTCCAAACAAGAGGGGATGTGGATATAGGTAGATGAGAATCCTATAGACCAATGCAAGTCAACGTGTATTCAATTGAAAATTTCTAAGTCCAAACAAGAGGGGATGTGGATATAGGTAGATCAGAATCCTATAGAGCAATGCAAGTCAACGTGTATTCAATTGAAAATTTCTAAGTCCAAACAAGAGGGGATGTGGATATAGGTAGATGAGAATCCTATAGACCAATGCAAGTCAACGTGTATTCAAATGAAAATTTCTAAGTCCAAACAAGAGGGGATGTGGATATAGGTAGATGAGAATGCTATAGACCAATGCAAGTCAACGTGTATTCACTTGAAAATTTCTAAGTCCAAACAAGAGGGGATGTGGATATAGGTAGATGAGAATCCTATAGACCAATGCAAGTCAACGTGTATTCAATTGAAAATTTCTAAGTCCAAACAACAGGGGATGTGGATATAGGTAGATGAGAATCCTATAGACCAATGCAAGTCAACGTGTATTCAATTGAAAATTTCTAAGTCCAAACAAGAGGGGATGTGGATATAGGTAGATGAGAATCCTATAGACCAATGCAAGTCAACGTGTATTCAATTGAAAATTTCTAAGTCCAAACAAGAGGGGATGTGGATATAGGTAGATGAGAATGCTATAGACCAATGCAAGTCAACGTGTATTCACTTGAAAATTTCTAAGTCCAAACAAGAGGGGATGTGGATATAGGTAGATGAGAATCCTATAGACCAATGCAAGTCAACGTGTATTCAAATGAAAATTTCTAAGTCCAAACAAGAGGGGATGTGGATATAGGTAGATGAGAATGCTATAGACCAATGCAAGTCAACGTGTATTCACTTGAAAATTTCTAAGTCCAAACAAGAGGGGATGTGGATATAGGTAGATGAGAATCCTATAGACCAATGCAAGTCAACGTGTATTCAATTGAAAATTTCTAAGTCCAAACAACAGGGGATGTGGATATAGGTAGATGAGAATCCTATAGACCAATGCAAGTCAACGTGTATTCAATTGAAAATTTCTAAGTCCAAACAACAGGGGATGTGGATATAGGTAGATGAGAATCCTATAGACCAATGCAAGTCAACGTGTATTCAATTGAAAATTTCTAAGTCCAAACAAGAGGGGATGTGGATATAGGTAGATGAGAATCCTATAGACCAATGCAAGTCAACGTGTATTCAATTGAAAATTTCTAAGTCCAAACAAGAGGGGACGTAGGTATAGGTAAATGAGAATCCTATAGACCAAGTCATCTCAACGTGTATTCAATTGAAAATTTCTAAGTCCAAACAAGAGGGAACGTAGGTATAGGTAAATGAGAATCCTATAGACCAAGTCATCTCAACGTGTATTCAATTGAAAATTTCTAAGTCCAAACAAGAGGGAACGTAGGTATAGGTAAATGAGAATCCTATAGACCAAATCATCTCAGCGTGTATTCAATTGAAAATTTCTAAGTCAAAACAAGAGGGAACGTAGGTATAAGTAAATGAGAATCCTAT
>NC_136527.1:132974289-133002686 GCF_053919585.1 Euprymna scolopes | reverse complement strand
GGTTAATCCTTCCGAGTTAAGACAACAAAGCGTAAAATTTGAAAAAAAAAAATAAAATACAAAACAAATATATAATATGTAAATGTTACCAAAAGATACCAAAGATAAGTTACTCTTCTAAATATATATATATATAATTAAATAATCTATATATCTTTAAAAATGAACTTATCTGTATGTCTGTCTGTGTGTCTGTAATGTTAACGAATTCCGCTCGTTTGAATACTCCAGAAATTTGTCTGTTAAGGGGTCAAAGTTATACCATTGAGAACTCTACCAAACTCCTCCGGCAATTTTGAGTCTAAACACTTGAAATTTTAGATATAGGTTCCTTGGACATGGAAGCCGTTATTTTATTTTATGTATTTATTTATTTTTTTTTTTTGCTCAATTTGCCAAGCCTCTACCTCAGGGCCACCAAACAATTGCCACGGAAATGGAAGAAATTAAGAACTAATTAACTACGAATTTGGGAGAGTACAATGACAATCTAGAGTGTTCGAACGAGTGGAAGTTGTGAACATTACATAGATGCTAGTTGATTACCTTATAACATGGCAATGTGTACGTTTTATTTCTTTTGCTCAGCATTCGGACAAATGAGTTGACAAAAAAAAAATTTTAAGAAAATAATTTTATTAACGGTAAATGCGCAAGAATTACGGGTGCAAAGAATTCTGCTTAAGTTTCTTTTAGCTGCTGTTTCTGCTCGTGTAAGGACTTCTTCAGGATGTTTATTGTTTTCAGTCAACCTGGACTTCTCTTTGCCACTGGAATCAAGTCGTGTTGACTCAGGAGAAGAGGGGTTAGTGATTGTGTAACCCGTGCTTCACTATCATTCGGGTAAATGAGTTAACAAAATAAAACAAAAAATACATTTAGAAAATGATTTTATTAACAGGAAATGCGCAAGAATCACGGCTGCAAAGAATTCTGCGTCAGTTTCTCCACTCTGCCTTTTAGCTGCTGTTTCTGCTCGTGTAAGGACTTCTTCAGGATGGCAATGTCTTGCTCGGTCTGTAGGGAAGAGAAGATAAACAAAAAATTCAATCATTTTACTGTAGACTAGCATTTCAGCCCGGCGTTGCCCGGGTGTTTGGATGTGTTTGTTGAGCAAAAATAAAAAAGTGGTAGTAGGAAGACAGGTTTGAACACGTACCCCAAAGGAGGAAAAGAACAGGAAAAAAACCTGACGTCTTTGCTGTAACGCCCACCGCCAAACCAGAAGTGACATGTTTAAATTAAAGCTAGACAATCGAAAGGAAAGGATGACTTTTGAAAATATTGGCGAAAAAAAGCGACCCCCCCCCTGTAGAAAAGTGTCCAGTTGAAGATGAAGTTATTAACATCTTTAGCCATTTTTTTTATATTTGTCGTCTGAAAGGTTGAACTTCAAAACGATACTGATCTGTTAAAAATCCGTCACCTCTGTCGAAAGTTTTAGGCAGACATGCAAACATACATACATAAATTTATATATTGGTAACTAAAAATTTTTGATCCAAACCGATTAAAAAGCTTGCCCTATCTCTGAATACCCTTTATGTAAAATTTCAAATGTTTAGATCAAAACATTGTCTGAGTAATTTGGTAGAGATCGCAACGGTCAATTTTTAAAAAAACTTTGAACCCCATTATGACCCCTGAACATTTGTTTTGGGCTCAAATCAAGTTATTAAGTTAAATCCATGTCCAAGGAAACTATATCTAAAATTTCAATTGTTTAGACCCAAAATTGTCGGAGGAGTTTGGTAGAGTTCTCAAAGGTTAAATCGTTGAACTTTGACCCCTTAACAGCCAAATTTCTGTCCGAAAACGGATTACAAAGATTTTCCCAAATTTCAGTACCCTATATATCAAATTTCGCGTCTGTAGACTGAAAATTGACAGAGTTATTGCGTAGGGGAATGTTCACGTTTATAGATATATAGATATGAGCAAAAATATCTTGCCTTTGGTAACAGTTATTTATAGAATTGTTAGATGAAAGTCTAGAACAGTTCTAACAAATCAGTCCCTCCAAATGTTAAGAATGGCTTTCTAAATAAAGTTCTCCATCTTCGGTTCGTAAACTTCATAAGTAACCTATTAAGTTGTTAGGTGGAGACTTGCAATGTCTGTTCCAATGTCTGAGTCGCCTTGGCCATGTGCCAAAAATTGATACATCATCGTCCTAGTGACTCATGGCCGAGGCGACTAAGACGTTGGAACAGACATTGCAAGTCTCCAACGTGCTGAGTCCAATCCTGAGCGAAAGCAGTGGCAGTGACAACACAATGGCAGTGACAGGGATAGACGCAGCAGCAGCAGCAACAGCATTAAGCGGTAGCAGCAGGGACGGCCTGAATGGACCGAGAACATGGTACCCCCGTAACAATAAAGGGTTGGGTTCGAAATTCAAATAAAAGTTCGCGAGTTTGAGATACACCTGAAGAAGGCTGAAGGATAATACGGCCGAAGCGTAGTGAAAAAAACACCGAAGATGAGGAAATGAGTCCGAAAAACGAAATCCATAATATCTACACTCCTATAAATTTTTTTTTTTTGTGTGTGTAATTATATTCGTATTGAAACGCTTTTCTTCTATTTATTTAAAAAGATAATACAACTTTGTTATATATGGCTCGTAGCTGGGTTCATTCAGATTCGTGTGAAAGAAAACATGGAAAGAAAGAAAGGGAGACCATGACAGAAAGAGACGAAGATATATATTTCTCTCACATGCAAGTCAGTCTGGTTTCCGATTTTGAATGGAGTAGACATGGTTGAGATTTCACTAAGATTCATAGAACTAAAGAAACATGTGGAACTACCAAGAAATAGAAGAATAAGCCACACAATGAGATATACACATAAGAGACAAAATTCTCCCCCTCCCCATTATTTTATTCTACTTGTGAGTCAAGGCCTGAAGACCACCCGAGGATAAGGGTTAATGTATGTAAGGTGTTAGTGCAGTAATAGTTAATGGTATAAATTGGATAGAATTTTTATTATTTATGGGGACGGCTCAACAAGAACTTGTTTACATTGGATTTGAAGGCCAGCAGATAGAGAGTGAGGAGGATTCATATATAGTGGTTGTAGCTAATCAAGTGTTTTTTTGTTTTTGTTAAAGTTTTGCCAGGGGGCCCGTAGCCGGGGTCATTCATATTCGTATGAAAGAAAACGTGGAAAGAAAGAAAGAAAGAGAGGGGGATATCTTTTCTCTCGCATGCAAGTCAGTCTGGTTTCCGATTTTGAACAGAGCAGACACGGTTGAGATTTCACTAAGATGCATAGAAGTAAAGCAAGATGCGGAACTGTAAAGAAATAGAAGAACAAGCCAAGCGTTAATTAATTAAAGGAAGCCTTCGATTTGTTATCTTGTGCAGCTGCAAGCGACGAAGAAAAAAATGGTGAACTTTATCGCATATATATGCATCGCAATTGCATTCACAAATACAAAGAGACACACAGGATGAGATATACACGCAAGAGGCAAAATCCCCCCCCCCATTTTAGTCAAAGTCCGAAGTCCACTCAAAGATAAGGGTTAATGAATGTAAGATGTTAGTGCAGTAATGGTTAATGGTATTTGGGTAGAAGTTTGATTATTGATGTGGACGGCTCAACAAGAACTTGTCAATCATGAAGCTTCCCAAGACGAGGGCCATTGATTTAAATTGGGACGTGATGGGAGTCAGAGCGATTATGATGAAAATAGAGAAGGTTCTGTTGTTTTAAATTTACTGGGGAGGAACCATTTTAGACATGAATAGTAGTCTGAAGAATCCAAATGTTATGAAACGTTGCCTTACCTGTGAGAGTTCAGCATCAATAGACGATATATCTGGATCTTTCGTTTCCCATGACTGCAACATATTCAGGTATTCTTTCAGTGATCTTAATTTGTAAAAATATATAACAATAAATGTTAGCTTCAATTTTAATATTTGCTGCTTCTGCACTATTGGGACGAGATTTTGTAGTCGATAAATGGAGTTTTCAGATAAAAAAAAAATAATGGTTTTAATTGATTTTTTTTGTCAATTCTAATAAATTACAATGTTAGCTTCCAAATTATGCAGTCGAAATTACCTAAATATTACTGAATTATTAAAAAAAAAATTTAATCGTGTTAGCAAGTGAAGAAATTGCCGCCACCTTGTTTAAATTGAAACATGCAATGTACTTACGCTAATTTCTCTCGTTGGGTTTTGTAATTCAATAACAACTTGTTCGTCGCGAGCACTTCCAACCGCAGATTAGCATCAGTCGCCTCCTTTGAGACCCGGAAATCGCTCGGGGTCATCAGCAAAACATCCGAGTCTTTTTCCTGAACTGGACCAGGACCAGCATTCTTGGCTAATGGATTCCCAGACTGAAGTTTTGTATCGGGCTGAACGTCTACTAGCTGCGGCTCGGGAGAAAGAACCAGTCGGCTAGCAGGAGAGAGTCTTTCAGATGAATTCTCGGGAGGAGTCTGGTTCATTTTAATCAGCCTCTCTGGCCCTTCTTCAAATCTAGGTTTGACCAAAGGTTTTTCAATCGTAAACTGTAAAGAAATGAAATTTTAAATTCAAATTCATGTCAAATCCTGGTGAAAATGAACAAACGGTGCAGTTTTAGGCTTTAATATATGTACATTTGAGTTCTGCAACCATACAAAAAAAAAATACAGCAAAATGTCACTTTAAATGTAAGATCCCTTAGCACATTGAAAAATAGGGTGGAAGGGATGTCACTTGATGTATGATCCCTTAGCACAATGAAAAATAGGATAGGGGAAGTTACTTTGAATGTAAGATCTCTTAGCACAATAAAAAAGTAGAGGTATGTAACTTTATAGGTGAGATCCCTTAGCACAATGAAAAAAAAGTAGGGTATGTTACTTTAAAAGTAAGATCCCTTAGTACAATGATAAATAAGGTCGAATGTGGGATTTTTCTTTAAATGTGAGATCACTTTTCAAATTAAAATATTGGGTGGGGAGATGTCACTTTAAATGTAAGATCCCTTAGCACATTGAAAAATAGGTTTGGTGGGTAAGTCACATTACATATAAGATCCCTTAGCACAATGCAAAATAGGATAGGGAGAAATAACTTTAAATGGAAGATCCCTTACCATAATGAAAAAAAAGTAGAGTATTGTCACTTTAAAGTTAACGTCCCTTAGCACATTGAAAAATATGGTGGGGGATGCATGATCCCTTAGCATAAGGAAAACTAGAGTGAGAGGATATCTCTTTAAATATGAGATCCCTTAGCACAATTAAAAATAAGGTTGGGAGTGGGATTTTGTTATAAACACATTAAAAAATAGTAGGGGTCAGAGTGGACCTGGGAGCAAATAGCAATTAAAGGGTGGCTCCACACTCCCCAAAGCCTGCAAGCTGGGGCCTAACCACTGGATATAGTGTAAGGTCATATCCAGGACCACAGATATATATAGATAGGTACAGAGATTGAGAACGCACTAAAAATGTGGCTTCATTTCGGTACCTAACTTACCTGGGTGGGTTGCCTGTAGGCGGAGAAAAACCGTGTCACACAGACAGACAAACAGTAGGAAAATTTATAATAAGATATAACAAAAATAAAAAAAGAAATAATACCATCAAAATAGACAATTCTCACCTGATTTTCAATGTCTTTGGTTATAGCTTTTTCCATCTTGATAGGAATTTCGGGACTGAAAAAAGAAAAACAAATTGCTAACTTAGCGATACAAATCCGATACATGTATATATATATATATATATATTTAAAATATAATTATTTATTATTTTTTTATAACTTTTTACAAACGAAGCACACATTCGCATAAACACACACACACAAATACTTAAACACGCACACATTCACTCTTCAAACTAAACAAGTTTAACTCAGCACACACACACACTCGCATAAACACACACACACACACACACTCGCATAAACACACACACATACTCGTATAAACACACCAATACACACAAACACAAAGTATTACTCTGTGTGTGCGTGCGTGCGCGCATGTAAACCAACCGGAAAAGCACGCCCACATTCACTCTTCAAACCAAACAAGTTTAAATCAACCAATGAAAAGGCAGCTACGTAACACACACTCCATAAAAGGTAAAAAGGTTGTAACGTCGATAGCGATCTGTTTGATTTTTCCCGGAAAAATGTTAACCGTTCCACATCGATGGTCAAATTTTTTTTTTTTTTTGCTTACATGGAGGTCAGAAGCGACTCGGGGATAAGGGTTATTGTGTGTATTGTCTATCTTGCTCCCTCTGTCCCCCTCTCTCTGTATGTCGCTCTGTCTCACGCACTCCGTCTCCTCCCTCCCTCCTCTCTCGACGTATTTTTAATCAAATTTCTATTTTCTAACGTCAATTTTAGATTTAAAAATTTGAAGGAAAACATGAATTACCTCCCTTTGTCCTTTCAAATTTCACTTCGTTTTTTGTTATTTTATTATGCAATAAATTGAAATATTGAATTTCAAGCGAAACCAATGATATCTACTGAATTGTCATGTCGCAGTACTGAACATATCCAAAAATTACGAAAAACGATTCTAGAAAATTAATCTTTTCATCAAAAAAATTTAAGAATATAAACTGTGTCAAAATACTATTAGAAACTCACCGATGACAAAATTAAGTTTCTTATATGTATATTATATAAACTGTGTGAATCACTTTATTGCAGACTAGCATTTCAGCCCGGCGTTGCCCGGGTGTTTTGAGGTGTATGCTGAGCAAAAAAAAAAAAAAAAAACGGTCAATTTTTTTAACTTTGACCCCTATTATTACCCCTTAAAATTTATTGTTTATGGCTCAAATAAAGTTATTAAGTTAGATCAATGTCCAAAGAACCTATATCTAAAATTTCATGTGTTTAGATTCAAAATTGTCGGAGGAATTTGGTAGAGTTCTCAAAGGTTAAATCGTTGA
Source organism: Euprymna scolopes (assembly GCF_053919585.1). Lineage (NCBI taxonomy): Eukaryota > Metazoa > Mollusca > Cephalopoda > Sepiida > Sepiolidae > Euprymna > Euprymna scolopes. The sequence goes on along the minus strand of NC_136527.1, from coordinate 132,995,755 downwards.
ACTTTGACCCCTTAATCGCAAAATTTCAGTCCAAAAACCAATCACATCGATTTTCCCCAAATCTCAGTACCCTGTATATCATATTTCGAGTCTGTAGGCTTAAAATTGACAGAGTTATTGCGTAGGGAAATGTAGATACACAGACACTTTCACTTTTATAGATATATATAGATAGATTAGTTAAATATGAATATTTCACTAAATATTCGTCAAAAAATAAAATTATATCATCAAAGGATTGCTTTAAGGTTTGTTATTTCTAAAAATGTTATTTAAATCCATGCGATATTCACAAAGTTATGGCATTTTATTCTTTATCGAAGAATTTATACTGTCCATCGCTTTTATTGCTGGTCTCTTTAAATGTTGTTTCAGGACAAAAAATACAATGTCTAATGATGAAAACCTTATTTTTAATATTTGTTTTTAAATATATTTTTATGTCATAGAATAATGAAAAAGAAGCACATTCTAGGTGCTAAGCCTCAAATAAATTATTTATCGACATATCCGCCATTTTTTTAAAACAACTTAAAACAACCTTTTGTCTCCTGGGGAAATCAATCGTTTGATTTCAAAAAGAACTTATGGCTCTAGCAATATCAACTATATTCTCCACAAGGCATCTTTTGAAGTAAATTACTCTCCTCTCTCCTAAACTCCTCTTTTTAATATTGACCAGAGATATTCAATGGGCTTAAGGTCTGGAGAACACGGTGGTCAGGCCATGAGAGTTTCTCCAAAGAAGCCCATAGATTCAAGGAAGAGATTCCAACACAAAACCTATCAAAGAACACTGCCCAGCACATAAAGCACCTTGGTGCGAAAGTTCATAAAAGCTGGCCCAGCCATTTTAGAGTCCAAAGGGAACGAACTCACAGAAACACAGACAAAGTTCCAATATTGATATTCATCTTCGGAATACTCACCTGGAATTTTCTAGATCAACATCGTGGGAGTCATCTAAAAACGACGGATAGAGAGGCTGTGGCCGATGTGTGGGAACCAATACTTCGGAAGTACTGAAAAAAAAAACAAAAAAAAAAACACAAACACAAGAGATGAGTAACGTGTACACTTTTTATTTATTTAAAACTAGCAGGGAGACCCAACGTTGCCCGGGATTAAATGATGATTAACGCTCCAATCGTCTGTTCCGTCTTTCATCGAAGGCTCGATATGAAACCTATCTAAGAACACTGTCGGCCACATGAAGTACATTCGTGTGAAATTTCATAAAAATCGACCCTGCCGTTTTTGAGTACATAGGGAATGAACTCACACACAAACAGACACTTCTTTATATATGTAGTAGAGAATTAGAAGGCTATCACAATGCGATATAGTGTTGGTGAAAGAAGACGAAAACAAGTGGCGATTTACAAATCACTACATATATACATATTAAAGCTACTTTCCTCTATCCTATATTTTTATTGTGCTAAGGGATCTTTTATATAATGTGACTACCCCATCTAACCTATTTTTCAATGTGCTAAGGGATCCTAGATTTAAAGTGACGTCCCCCACTATTTTTTAATGTGTTTAAAACAAAATCCCACTCCCAACCTTATTTTTAATTGTGCTAAGGGATCTCATATTTAAAGAGATATCCTCTCACTCTAGTTTTCATTATGCAAAGGAATCATACATCCCCCACCATATTTTTCAATGTGCTAAGGGATGTTAACTTTAAAGTGACAATACTCTACTTTTTTTTTCATTGTGCTAAGGGATCTTCCATTTAAAGTTATTTCTCCCTTTCCTATTTTGCATTGTGCTAAGGGATCTTATATGAAATGTGATTTCCCCACACCTAACCTATTTTTCAATGTGCTAAGGAATCTTACATTTAAAGTCACATCCCCCCCACTCAATTTTTTAATATGAAAAGTGATCTCACATTTAAAGCAAAATCCCACATTCGACCTTATTTAAATAACCTTAACTTTAAAGTAACATGCCATACTTTTTTCTTCATTGTGCTAAGGGATCTTACCTATAAAGTGAGATACCCCTACTTTTTTTATTGTGCTAAGAGATCTTACATTTAAAGTTACTTCCGTCTATCCTATTTTTCAATGTGATAAGGAATCTTTCATATAACGTTACTTCCCCACCTAACCTATTTTTCAATGTGCTAAGGGATCTTACATTTTAAGAGATATCCTCTCACCCTCCCTAGATTTCATCGAGTTAAGGGATCATACATCAAATGAGCCCCCCTTCACCTCCCCCCATTTTTAATGTACTCAGGGACGTTCAATTTAACGTGACAAAAAGTGTGTTATACTCACAATGATATTCTGGGGTCACCAACTGATATTTCGGGGAAGACGATTGGTCGGTGTCTGGTGATTCCTGAGTTCGGTGCCACTAAGGCTGACCTATGACATCTCGCAGCAATTGTTTTCTGGTGCCAACGGTGAGCAAAATGTCGAACCTTATTAACGATGGACACAGCTGACTGAGCAAGGAAAAATAAAACACAACGATTTTACACATTTAATTTTAACGTCTGCAGATTCAAAAAAATTATACGAAAATATAAGAGCAAGAATAAAAATGGTCTCAGTCATGAAGGATTTCTCCTCCACTGACCGAGGACAGAAAAGGTGAAGTGTACCATCAGAACAGATACTACACTGTGATCTTGGCCCGAAGGTCAGATAGGTGCCAGCAAAAACATTCAATGGGAAATGACTGCTGCGATAACGCAAATTCATCTGCAAAGTTTATCGGAACAGGTGGAGAGTATTAGAAACCTGGGTAGACTTGTTGTCACTCAGGTTCCAGGGAACACCACAGATTGTTCTCAGAGAGAAATCTTTGATGACAGCCTGTGTGAAAACTCCTAGAGAATACAAATAATATTAATAATAGCAAGACCTGTGGAAATTCCAGAGGGTTCATTCATATGTAATATAATGATGTTGGCATTCTGCAGATGTTCAGTGTAAATGGAGACGCTCTGATATTATTGTAGCTCTTTTGTTAAAACTGCAAAACTATTTATCTAAGCTAGCTTGGCATAGCACGGTCGTAAAGTATGCGCTTGGCATAGATAGAAATGTAAATTGGTAGGTAAGTAGATAGGGAGGTAGAAAGTGAGGTGTATAAGTAAGTAAACAGGCATATATATATATATATATCTTATCAATAAGATAAAAAGCTATAGCAAACATCTACTTTAACCACAGTTCCTGATTTCAAAAAAAGAAAAATTAAAAGATTCATCTGCCTTACTTTTAATGCTAGGTTTATTTATGGTGTCCTTTAAATTCAATAAAAACCCTCCTAAATTTGCTGATGAGGAGACCTTGCTTACCAAAAAACTATATATAATTGTTCTACATAACTTCATGTATACCACAAATAAAAAGCATTGTTTTCCGAAACGATCGTACAGATAATTGATTTTGTTGTTGTTCCTTCTTATGAAACTGATTTTTAATTTAATTAAAATTTGATTTTTAAATTTTAAATTATAAATCACATTACTTAATATTGAATTAGCTCTAGGACATTTAACTATCGAGCTTATTATATATCTAAATTACAACGAGCTCTTTCTATTTCCTGTATTTTAATTGAACTAGTAATTTCACTGTTACATTAAAATACACTCAGCTCTTTAGACTATTGTTCTAATTTCCTTTAAATTTATATATATATATATATATATATATATATATATATATATATATATATTGTTTACGGAAAATTTTAGATGAGATAAATCATTGGTATCGTTGGTTTCAAACCTAATAATTATGACTGTTTTAGATACGCAGGCTCTCTTCAGTCAACACACATATATATATATATATATAGCGTTTTGGAAAAAGAAATCCAGCAGAGTGCTCAATTATAAGGATAATCCGAAAATAGGAGCGTATTATTTATATTTTGTTTACAGAAAGTTTAAGATGAGATAATACATCTTATTTACCTACCTATATATATATATAGAGTTATGTGTGTGTAGTAAGGAACCTCGTGGGTGTTAAAAAAAAAAAGAAAAAGAGGCCACGGGTAATCAAAGGTTGAGAAACGCTGCCCTAGGATTTGTGACTAATCCCTTGAGATGCATCCGTCGATTAAGTGAAAATGTTTGAAATATCTGACCTGCGTTTGCTGTCGGTCAGCGTTGGTCTTCCTCCAGTGGGCGAGCTGGTCAGCAGTCGAGATCCAGCATTGCAGACCTTCGCGCAATAAGCGCTGACGACGCGCAGCAATGGCGGAGGCTATGCGTGTACGTTTCCGTAGCCGTTCAAAATAGTACGCCTTCCAGGCGAGAAGCCCCTGCAAATAAAAAAAATTAAAAAAATGAATATATACAGCTTTCACCACAAATCATTTTGCCATCCTTATCATCATTATCATACTACCTGAGGGATTTATCGACTCCAAATTCGGCCCGATAAAATCAAGGTTTAATCTGATGCCGTTAACGTAACAGCGTGCCATCTCAGTAAGTTTCCAGTAATGTGTGTTTGTACATCTATTCACAGACATGTTTTTTTTTTCTTAATGATATATTAACTTTTCAGATACTTAGTTATGTGTACATATATATATATATATATATATATATATATATATATACATACTCTATTGGCAGTCTCTTCATCCCTTCAACCGTTTTTTTTTTTTTTTGAATAAAATGTTTAAAAATCTTCCAGGTTTGTATTACTGTACACATAGATTTGAAAAAGTTGTCAAAAAAACAAATATATAACAAATAAATGTTATCAAAGGCAAGATAAGTTACTTTTCTACCTAACTGGATATATTTTTCGTGTTTTTATTCAATGTAATATGTTTATTCAGCTCGAAAAACATACAGTGTTTACCGATGGATTGGAACATTCAAAATGGCGCCTGACACTCTCTTTGACATGGTAAATTTGGGAAAAGGTGTTATAAATAAAAATATTAAAAAAAAGAAAAAAGGTGTCTTCAATAAGTTTTCAGACATTTTTCGTATGGTCACTTTTATTGATAGTACACACATGAAACGTTAGCCCCTTCGAAGTAATCTCCACCGGCTGCAATCCACTTGTTGTATCGTTCCAACAACGTTTGGAAAGCCCCATGGAAGTTGTTAAAAATATAGATGTGTATTTACACATGCGTAAAATTAATAACGTTTAGTCGACTTACATCTCCAAAGTTGCAATTTTTGTTTCAGTTTTGACTTAGCAGCTATTTTTACGTGCTATAAACCAACTCGAAATTGTTCCGCAGGTCTGAATCCAGGATAAGTGTGCTGAAACGTGGTGGGACCACAACAGCTATGAAAAAAAAAATTTAGGGTCTGAATTACATTTTTCTAGTAGTTATAAACTTTGAGAGATAGGTGGTTGAATTATTCAATTTTTTATCACTCATTTTTAATGGCGTTTTCTGATACTGCTAACCAAAGAATGGAAGGATTGTGAGAATTTGAAAAGATGGAGACAGACAGACGATAGTGAGTTTTATAAATTAGATTAATACAAACATTATTGGCTACATATATGCATACATGTGTCTGTTGCAACTCCTTCAGTAATCAAAAGATATTTTTTGAGCGAAAGTTATCCAGATTTTAAATATATCATTTTAAAGTCGTGATTTGTCCAGATTTCGTAGAGGCGTAATTTCAAAAGTTAAAAAAAAAAAAATTAGGTGCCATCAACTAGAATCGAAAGCAAAACTGTAGCATTCAAAGCTGGTGACGTTACCACTGTACCAACGTGACATGCATATGAACTGATTAAAAATTAAAAATATACTAAGGTGAATAAAAATTAGATTAATACAAACATTATTGGCTACATATATGCACACATGTGTCTGTTGCAACTCCTCTAGAAATCAAAAAATAGTTTTTGAGCGAAAGTTATCCGCTGCTTTGGATACGGTACCTTCCGTTGTAGATTAGCACTCCAGTGCCAAAGGGCCAAGTTGGTCCGATGTTTTTCGTGACGAGCAATATCTAAAGATGTTATCCATTGGTTGAAAGCAGTAATGAGAAGCACCCGATGACGGAAATACACAGATTGACGGGCCAGTAACTGAAAAGAGAAAGAATGTAAGTATATATATGTAGTACTGGGAATCCCAGCTTAAATGCTATCTAGGTAGCTTGAGAAATAGAAAGTTATATTGCTATATTCTGAGATATTTTGATTTCGCATCAGCGAGTTTAGCTCCGGAAGGGGGGTTTAAAATAAAAAAGTTTTGGTAGGTAAGTACGAGGATCGAATCAGAACCCTTAAGGCAAAGTTAGAAATTAAAGTGTGAAAAAAAACCCCAATAAAACGTGCGATGTTAACCATTGGGCCACCGCGAAATACTAACGGAAACACGTTTGAATTTATTTAACTATTTAGAATTGGCAGGTGCACGTTTTAATGACTTAATGAGGTCAACTTTGACTGTGGGGTAGTATTTCATTTACTGTGGGAACGCTATTTTTATTTTCCCAAGATGTTGGGGTGGGGTAAACCAGCTCCCCATAAAGGGGATTGTCCAAATTGAACAGCAATTGTCTGATATAAGGAAAATATTTCCACATCGATCAAATCTGATTGCTTTCGGACATTTCCGGCAATCGCGACTGAAAAAATACCGCCAGAATTAGTGTCGCTTTTATTATACGAAAAAGACTAATCCACATGCGGCGAGCGAAAAATGTTGAATATTTATCTTTTCAAAGTCGAGCAAATTAAATAGACAGGCGACCTCTGTTGTTAACTCGTAGATATTATGATTTAGATGTGATATAAAAAGTTGTGAGCCAACCGACTGCTTCTTGGAAAAAAGCCTTTTACAGACATACATACACACATTTTTGCTTTTATATTTATAAACTAGCGAAGGGTACCCGACGTTGCCTGGGTGTTCGGAGGTGTGTGTGGAAACTCCGGGGGGGTCGGGTGGGGATTAAAAAAAATGTAAGTATGAGGATCGAACCCGAACCGTTGAAGCAAAGTTCTAAATTAACTGTGAAAAAACAAAACGTGCGACGTTAACCATTGCCCCACCACGAGATGCTAACGGAAACGCGTTTGAATTTATTTAATTACTTGGATTTGGCAGGTGCCCGTTTTAATGAGGTCAAGTTTGACTGCAGGATAGTATTCATTTACTGCTGAACGCTTCCCCCCCCAAGATGTTATAGGAAAAAGACTAACCCACATGCGGCGAGCGACAAATGTTGAATATTTATCTCCCCGAAATCGAGCAAATTAAATAGACAGATGAGCTTTGTTGTTAACTCTGAGATATTACGATTTATATGTGATATAAAAAGTTTTAAAAAGTTGTGAAGCGACCGACCGCTTCTCTGAAAAAAGCCTTTTGTAGACATATGGAAAAAGCGAACACACATACATACATTTTCGCTTTTATATTTATAGATGTTTTCACCTAAAATGCATTGTTTTAACAGGTTACCGATAGAATCAAGTAAATAAACAGCGTCATACCTTTCTTCTGTATAACCCTTATCCTTGAGTGGCCTCCGGGCTTTGGTTAGTGGCGACCCCTATGTAAAAAAAAAAAAAAAAAATCCAGCAAATAAACAGCGTCATACCTTTCTTCTGTATGTAGCCAGAAGCCACAGCTTCCAACAGTGAAACGATTTGCGAAGAACGACAGTTCTATAATGGGAGGAAGCCAAGAATTGCTTTTGGTTGTCAACAATATTCTCGTGACATAAACGGCGCCATTTGACGAATAAACGGTGAACGAGAGCTGAAAACGAAATAGAAAAAAACATTGAAATAAAAAAATGGAATACAAGTAAAACAACTGCCGGAAAAATAACAAATGGGGAGACCTCATGTTTTGACAAGCTTCTGGGCTTGACCATTACTCCTCATCTGAAATGGAACACATACATCAAATCTGTTGCCAAGGCCGCTGGAAAAATGGTAGGATCTTTCTATCGATCCGGTAAATATCTCACTACTGATGCTATTCTCTATCTATATAAGAGCCAGGTACGTCCAAGGATGGAATACTGTTGCCACATCTGGGCAGGAGCTGCTAGAAAGGACTTGTCCTGCCTTGATAGAGTTCAAAAGAGACTTCGTAGCCTCGTAGGAGATGTCCTTTTCTCTTCCCTGCAACCTCTATCTCACAGAAGAGATGTTGCGAGTTTGTCTCTGATGTATCGTTATTTTCATGGAAAGTGTTCGACTGAGCTTCAATCTATGGTCCCCCCTCACCAAACTTTCACAAGAAACACTCGTCTAGCTGTAAACACTATCAATAATACCCCCCCACTCTTTATCTGTGCCTACACCTAAATGTAGATTCCGTGAACAAAGCTTCTTTCTTAGAACTGCACGCCTGTGGAATTGTCTTCCGTTTTCCTGCTTTCCGGCTGACTACAATATGGTTGTCTTCAAGTCTAACGTAAATAAGTTCTTGATGAGCCGTTCCATATAAGTTATCAAATTTACCGAATTTTCATTACTAATGATTACTATATTGTCCAATTTCTACTGTACACTCTTTATTTATCATTCAGAGACGTAGATTCCGTGAACAAAGTTTCTTTCTTAGTACAGCATTAGTAGAGCCATTTCTATATTTCTGTATCTATATGAACTCTGTCTCTATATCTCACCAATGAACACCCACAATGAATATATACAATATAACATATATATATATATATATATATAAGTCATATTAATAACACCACCTATGTAACATATGTAGATACATTTTTATTTTTAGTTTATATTAAATAAAAAATATCAGAAATACGACACCACAGTGTCATTGGCAAATATACCCATCTCAGAGACAATTTTATCAGGGAGGTCATTTTTGAATATTAGGAATAATAAAGGTCCGAGGAGTGACCTTCTTAAACGGTGCTTCTTCTGCAAAGTGTCATTTTTGCCATTTTGGGCATTTTTGACCCCTTTTCAGCCCCTGGGGGAGCAACGAGAGTTTTCTTTAAAAAAAACTCGATGTTGTGCACATCTACGTATTGGAGTACAACTTGTGGCAAAATTTCAGAAAAAAGTAATGGACGGTTATCCGGGAATCATCCGGACGAACGGACGAACGAACGGACGAACGCCACTGAAAACTATAGTCCCTCTCCGATAAATCGGGGGGACCAACAAGGAATGGGCAAAATTGTGAAAAGGCTTGGCCTTTGATTTAATTTGAAATATGCTTCCAGTGTGATTTTCTTGGATTCTGCCGGTATTGTTTATGTTTATACTTAAGGATTGCTACGACGGCGCCAATGCCGTCTGAAGCCGAGGCCTCCGTGAGATATATATATATATATATATATATATATATATATATATATATATATTATATATTATGGGGTAATTAACACCTTCGATGCCGTTGGTTTCGACAACAATACTTTTTCACACCCACTTGCCAAATTTCTCAAGGAGTTTAATATGAAAAGATTTCAAACGAATAGAGTTTTATTTTATTTTCCTGGAGCCACATTGTCTGACACCGTCGCATTTTTCTCGGGTTTCGGAAAAGTTAAAAATATACATGAATATCTCACAATGAATTTATCAAAGTCTGGATAAAATAGATAAAGAGAAAACATTTAGAAATTTTTCAGATTGAAAAAGAAATTATATTTACATTTAAAAGTCCTCCCTCATTGAAATTCTACTTTTGGACGATATTTGTAAACCCACTAAAAACCAAATTATTGTTAGATCTAGGATGAAGCTCTAAACTGTCTTCACGTATTAAAAAAGGGTGCTTGTGCAGTTTACACTATGTTAAAAAACGAAAAATAAAAAAATATATATATTCTACGTACTCGTTATGGAATGAAGTTCTCATAAAAAAATCACGTAATTTCATCAAATAGTTTTTATTTTATGCCGTAAAAACGATTTGGGAAATTCGGAATCTTCCTAAAAAAACTGCGATAATTAGTCAAGGGAGCGTAAAACAAAAACTATTTAATGAAATTACGTGATTTTGTTATGAGAACTTCATTCTATAACGAGTACGTAGATCTATAGAGTTTAGTTTTACTAATAGTTTAAAAGAAATAAATATTTATAATCGGTACAAGAAATTGAATATTAACTTTTGAAAAATATTCAAAGAATCGATTTTGGAATCGGAAATTATACACAAATTTTTCCGATTCCGATGCCGATTCCCCGAAAATTACCGATTTAACCGATTCCCGATTCCGATTCATCGGCACAACACTAGTGTACAGTAATACAAACCCAACTGCTGATTCGAATCCAGAAGAAATTTGATGTCCTATACATCAGAAAACATTGATAACAATGCTAAGTATACATTACCTTCTCTAAGATATATACAAATAAGCGGTCAAAATGTGAAGTGTGTGAGCTCATATGATGTGTAGTTTCAAAGCAAGGCCTGTAATTTATTAACACCATATACAAGGACAGCCAATCTATTGTATTATATAAGGAGCGTAATGTATTGATATATAGTATTTTTTATAAATGCTTTTGAGAGTAAACATTGAAAAAAACATGGTGTCCACAAAACACTTGGAAAATGTACATTAAAATGTTCTTGCTACTTCTACTTCGACAATAAAGTAAAGGTAAAGGAAGTGAGAGGGTTTAGAGATAACCATGTAACAACTTTGAATCCCTGAATTGGATTCAGAAAAGGTGAAAGTGGGGACACGACAACTTGGTGAGAATAAGAAGACCATTTATATCAAGCAAGGGTTAGTGGTACAGAAAGTGTTATTAAGTCCGTGGGGAGTCGTCTCTGTACAACATCTGGATAGCTCTCATTGAGCGGTCTATACTTGCTGGTTATATGCCTAATGGACAAGTCCATCTTAGCAGTTATAGCGTGTGTATGTCCCCAAAACAATGAACGTGAAACCCGAAGCTTACGATGCAGCCCCGATAACCACTGCTCCAGGATGCAGTAACATCGTTTTTTTTTTCCAATTCAAACCAATTCGAGAAAAAACGTCATTCGCGCATGTGTGCTTGTCTAGATTGTTATGAAGGAACAATTTTTTTTGCTATCCTTTCATTTATTTGTTCCCTACGATGTAGGGGAAACCAAGCTCCGCCAGAAAGGGGAATCTCAAATGAATAGCAGTTGTCCGATATGAAGGGGTTTCCCCACATTGATGAAACCAATTGCTTTCAAGACGTCCCTGGCATGAAAGGCCGCTGACCCTTTGCATCCCAAGATCATCCGCAAAAAAAAAAATGGCATAAATAAACCCGAAGCTTACGATGTGGCCTCGATAACCACTGCTCCATGATGCAGTAACATTGATTTCTTTTTTTCTATTTCTCATGAGGTTCATGATAATAAACGAAAGGAAGACAGGATTTTTAGGAATGAAACATGTATTCACATATATTACAGGCAAAGTGGGTTGAGTAATACCATTGCTCAACAGTGGGGCATCTCCAACACTATTTAAACCAATTCAAGAAAAAACGTCATTCGCGCATGTGTGCTTGTCATTATGAACGCTTTGTGCATTGAATTGTACGTGGATGACATATGTATATACATATGTGCGTTGAATTCGGAAGATGAATTTCTCCTATAAATAGTTACAATCACGTATAATATCAAAGAAATCACTCCATCCCTCCAAATATAGTTACCTGTGGTGCTCATGGCAAGATAAGTGTTATCCTAATCCATCCTCATCCTAAAAAATGCTTTGTTCTCTCTTCAATTTCTTCTTTCATTTTGTAATTTGTAATTATTTGTATTCTAATAATTTATATATGTATTTATTGTCTTTATTAAATTTTTTAAATTCTCCCCCCCACTCCTTCAAACCTAGCAAAACACCAACCACATTCTCTCCCAGCTTAAAAAAAAAGCTAGAGATAAAAATAGCTTAGGCAGGATAAATTTTCTGAAATTGACACAAACGTGGATTTACTTTTTCTACCGTAGAAGTCAGAAGAACTTTATTTAAGTAATATACTTAATATCTATAATTACAATATGTATTAATAAAGAAGCCTCGTTGATATCTATACCAAACCACTTTATAATTAACGGTTACTATATTTGTAACCGAAATCTACAGTGATCTTAGATGTGTAACTAGAACTATTTTCTGAATAGATACAATGTTTTTTTCCCTGACCTTAATGACTGACTATAAATGTGAATTCCGAATCACCATGTAATAAATTGTTTCTCTTTACCTCCAAGACGACTGCCTTTGTCTAACCTGCATGCTAAATAGGGAAAAAGAAAAATAGAATTTTATTTTTTGTTCTGTTTCCCATGTTCGTGACATATTTTTGGGGTGTACACATAGGCAACCGACGTCCGAATTCCGGCTTCCTCATAAAGGCCATAAAAAACAAAAATCTCACTGAAGGAAGAACTGCTGTTTGGATTCTGGTAAAGTTTTTATTTATTCTTTTATTTATTCAAGGAGACTCCAGCAAAGGAATGACATATTGCATTTTTAAAATAAGTTGGCACATTTCAAGTCCTGTCCTTGCCTTTATATTGTTCAACTAACAAACCTGCTCACATAGTTGCTTCCACTGCATGAGGTTTTTTTTTTTAGTAACAATGAAATAGCAATGTCTCTAAATCACTTTCAGTAGTGTAACTATTCAGTTTTTATTTATTCTTTGAGTCTGTTGACCGAAAAGCACATATACGTATAGAGCAAACCATTTCAAAACACAATACATAAAGAAATACTTTCTTTATGATCTAAGGGAGATAATTATTTAGCGAGTTGTCGCCCTTCAAAAATAATAATCTAACAAAATATTACTTGAAACTCCACTGTATTCTGTAAGTTAACCCTAACCCTAATCCCGTCTCTTGAAAGCTAATCAATCTGCCCTACCCCTCCTCCCCCAAGCTCCCCCTAAAACTCTACATCACACACGCCTTAGTAGTAGAATCCTTAGATTCCAGCTCTTTACAGTCATCACTAAACATCTATACATTTCTACCTCTAAGACATGCATTAGAGTTCATTCTTATCCAGTTTCGTACTTACCAACCAAAGTATGTACTCAGATGCAAAGCGATCTTTATTACATAATAATTCCTAGATGGTTTTGCAACGATTAATACAAAACTAAATCCGATACTCCTTGTTATGCAACACGCTCCATGACTCTTAAATGAAAACTGAAATTATTTTCCTTCAATAGTAGAACACACACTTAACACCTACAACTTCTATCTACTCGCATCTACTGAAAACTTGCCCAAATATCTATTTACTTAATTATACATACGAAATACGCCTCCAGTTATACCTGTACTGTACTGTACTGCACCTACATCTTAACCCTCTTAAGTATACAGAGACTGGGCAAAATTCTTAGCTCAATTCCTAATGCCTACTAACACTGTAACGTTATCATGTATCTTAGCTAACATATAAATAAAATAAAAAATGCAAAAATCTAAAAGTAAAAGTCTTAATCCACACTAACAAACCTACTCACATAGTTGCTTCCACTGCATGAGCTTTTTTTTTTTAGTAACAATGAAATAGCAATGTCTCTAAATCACTTTGAGTAGTGTAACTATTCAGTAGATATATAACCTCTACAAACTAACCTAGTAACATTAACTAACCACGCGGGGTCACAGAAATACCTGGATTAGGACCCAGGCTCAGAGCAAACCCTCTCAGGGCTGATGGACCAAGTAGATCTTCCTAGATGATCCGTCTAGGAGAAGGAAAACTCTGAAACTAAACCTAAGGGGAGGGAGGTCTCTCCAGTCTTGGATGACAACCTACCTAGAGCTGGTGACTCAAACAAATTACCAGTCTGTAAACCTAAACTGCTTAAGGAGTAGATAGGCTCTGTCTATCGCCTGGCTTCCATACTCCTTCTTTGCCTATTTAGTCAGGTGCAGAGACACTATCACAGTTTTGGCGAACCACTTAATGTTTGATCGTTTCTTGACTAGGACAATGAATTCCGTATCCCCCACCCCAATACATCCCACCCCTCAAAACTGGGCATTTAAAAGTGCTTGAGTACCACATATGCCTATGCAATTAGATTGGGTTGACCTTCTTCTGATGGGTTGAGGGTACCAGATTGACAGTTCCTGGCTGCTGTTTCCGACTGGTAGTGCAGGAGCCCTAACTCTTTGGTAGCGCTTAGAGCGGCTGCTCTATCAACAGTTGTATAATATCGGGATGTTTGTAGTGCCATGTCGCGCATGGAAAGGGACCCTGCACTCATCCCCGATGGGCTTTCCTGAGGCCACAGTCCTCGTTGAAGAAAGGTCAGCTAATGGTCTACTTGTGTTGCATGTCTGATACTCTGCATAACCTTTTGTTCAGCTCCCCCTCACCTAACTGAAACTCTTTAAAAACATGACAGTACAATCAAAAAATAAGTTTAAACCAGGCGTAGAGTCAAACAAAACCAATTTGCCTCCTCCCTTGAGGCTTGCATTCACGAACATCCGTGGGCTTACAACTAATTTAGCTGATGTTGAAGCATTTCTCCTAACAAATACCCCGGATATCTTAGCACTAAGTGAGACTAACCTACACTGCATCCCCTCTAACTACTTTAACATGCCTGGCTATCTCCCACTCTTCCGTAAGGATTCTGAGAGACATATGCACGGACTTGGAGTCTACATTCGTAACACCCTCCCCTTGACTAGAGAAACAAACCTAGAATTGGACGATCAAGCCTTTATGTGCTTTCGACTAAACATGCAGCATAACATTAGCTGCTTTTATTTTCTGAAAGCATAGCCCCAGCACTTTCCCTTGACAATAGCGCACAATTACATGTATTTGGTGACTTTAATGTTCACCACAAAAACTGGCTTGGATTCTCTACTTACACAGGTTCAGCAGGCAGCACAACACATAGCTTCACTATATCTCACTCCCTATCACAAATGGTTACGTCCAATCCGTTTCCCTAACCAGCAAGAACACGCATCACTTCTAGATCTGTTTCTGACCACAGTTCCCGATGATTGTATAACAAATGCTGACAGCCCACTCAGGAACTGATCATGCAGTGATAATGGTCGAAATTGCCCTAAACTCTAGACCCAAAACTCAAGAGCAAGTGCTCAAAACAACGAGATATTATAAAAAGGCTGACTGGGAAGCCATCAGAGATCTTATCAGAGATGCCCCATGGGGAAATATATTTTTTCTTCCTGCTGAACAGTGCGCAAATGAGACCACTGAATGGTTCAAAACGGCAATTGAAGCACATGTTCCCATGCGGAAATTTTATAGCAAGCCCCACTCTCCCCAATGATATCACTGAAATGTATAAAATTCTAATGCTGCCAAGTGAGATTTTCAAAACCTGCTAGATTTAATTTTAACTTTAGAAAAATATTACGAATGTGGTTCTATAAATATTGTTTTTTTTTTAATGTTATTTGAATTGTTATTTATCACCTTTCATCTTTAATTTAAATATAGGAAAACAAAACAAAAAATTAAAAAATATACAATCAAACAAATTTTAAGGAGTTTTTTCTTTCTTTTTTTTCTGGTACTTGTACAGTTTAATCAAGACATTAAAAAATGAAAACATCGAAAGAAAGTTATAATTGTACATATCCGTTATGGAACGAAGTTCTCCCCCCCAAAAAAAATTCACTTAATTTCATCAAGTAGTCTTTTTTTTTATTTTTACAGCGAAAAAACAATTTGTTATGATACCGAGCAAAAGGTTCGATTTTTAGGAAGAAAAGCTAGTAATAAAGATGGGGAGGGAGTGTCGGCGCTTTAAACTGAGTTATCTTCCCGTGGGGTGTTAGAAATTTCCATAATGGCTGACTTCAACGCGCTCTCATAAAAATGTGCTTTTCTGCTGTAAAAAAAACCCCCAAAAAACCTACTTGATCAAATTAAATGAATTTTTTTTTCCGGAGATCTTCAGTTCAAAATGGATACGTACAATATAACCTTTTTTGGATATTTTCATTTTTTAATGTCTTGATTAAACTGTACAAATACCTTCTTTTTTTTTTTTTTTACAGGTAGTATGCCATACTTAGTATGAAAATAGGATCACAACTGGTGCTCATTATACAGTTACAACAAATTACAAAATTTTTACCATTAAAAATTATGTACTCTAAAATGTCCTAAAGCGCGGTTTACGTCGACTTGTGCAACTGCCATTGCTCCAAGGCAGCATGCATACCACAGATTTAACTGACATAAGTCCAGTTCAAACAGACAGAAGTATATAGAAGCTAGAAGTAACATTAAGAAAGAAATAGCGACAGCTAAGAGAGAATTTACAGAAACTACTAAGGAACTCGTGACTTCTGGAAAATCTGCAACAGTGTAGTAAAAAATGGGCAATCAACAATTCCTCCACTAACTGCTCAGGTGATTGCTATTATAAAAAAACCTTGACACTTCAAAAGCATGTGGACCCGATCTCATCCCAGCTGTGCTATTAAAAAAAGTGCTCAACTGAAGTAGCTCCAGTTCTCTCCAAACTCTACAACAAATGCCTTAAGGAATCCTGCTTTCCGGGCTGTTGGAAAATTGCTTCTGTGGTACCAGTATTCAAGAATTCTGGTGAAAGAACTGACCCATCAAATTATCGCTCCATTAGCCTCCTCCAACTTTTCGCCAAGATAATTGAGACCATAATTAACCATGCTCTAGTCCATCACTTTACAGATGCTAAACTTCTGACTGACCAACAATATGGATTTAGACAAGCCTGTTCCACAGCAGACATCCTCACTGTAATCTCTGAACGTATATACCATTCACTGGACAAAGCGGGGGAGGGCAGAGCGGTAGCCTAGATATATCTAAGGCTTTTGACAAGGTATGGCATGAGGGTCTCCTCAGGAAAATTAGATCATACGGTATCACTGGTAGAATACTTAACATAATTAAATCCTTCTCAGATTAGAGAAAAATCCAGGTTGTCCTCGACAATATGATATAAATGCAGGCGTGCCTCAGGGGTCCTTGGACCTCTATTATTCCTAATATTCATAAATGACCTCCCGACAAAATTGCCTCTGAGATGGGTATATATGCTGATGACACCACACTCTATAACTAGAGGATGGCCTCCAATCTGTAGTGGAATGGGGACAAAAATGGATGGTCACATTCAATGCTGCCAAGACTAAACTGGTTTCCTTCAATAATTACAAGAAACCTTCTCTACCACCAATAGCAATGGCCAGTGACTCCCTGTCTGAGAGTACATCTTTCAAACTCCTTGGCCTAACGTTCACAGGAAACATGAGTTGGAACAATTATATTGAAAGCATTGCCAATGCCGCTGCAAGATAGGTAGGCTCTCTCTACCGTGCTAGACAACTACTAACACCCGAAAGTATCCTGTACCTCTATAAGGCCACCATTCGCCCATGTATGGAGTATTGTTGTCACATTTAGGCTGGTGCATCTGTTACTAGTCTCTCGCTCCTTGACAAGGTTCAAAAGAGAGTCGCAAACCTGATAGGCCCTGAACTCGCATCTAAACTTCAGCCTCTGTCCCATCGACGAAATGTTGCATCCCTCTGCCTGTTTTACAAGTATTTTAATGGTGAATGCTATGACGAACTGCAGACACTTGTACCCCCACGGCGTAGACACTCTTGACAAATCCGACAGGCAGCTAAATCCCACCCTCACAGATGTAAAAGATCTTTCTACTCCAATAGTTTCTTCCCCAGAACCGCTAGACTCTGGAATTTCATTCCAGGTCCCTGCTTCCCGAACTGTACTGACATGCAGAAGTTCAAGTGTAACATGCTGCCCAAATCCCTACATAGTACCCCAGTAGTTGTTGCCTTGTTTGGGTCGAAAATGTAATTAAGAAAAAAAAATATATATATATATATATATATACTGGCATTTCAGCCCCGTGTTGCCCAGGTGGTTTGAGGTGTGTGTTGAGGCAAAAAAGAAAAAAAAAAGTGGTAGTAGAAAGGCAGGCTCGAACCCGTACCGCAAAAGAGGAAAAGAACGGGAAAAAAACCTGACATCTTTTCTGTTACGACAACCGCCAAACCGGAAGTGACGTAAGTTTAAATTAAGGCTAGACAATCGAAAGTAGAGGATGACTTTAAAAAATCAGCGAAAAAAGTGATCCCCTCCCTGTAGAAAAGTGCTTAGTTGAAGATGAAGATATTAATGTTTTTAGTCAATTTTTCGATATTTGTCGTCTGACAGGTCGAGCTTCCAGACGATACTGGTCTTGTAAAAATCTGTCGCCTCTATCGAAAGTTTTAGGCAGACATGCAAACATACATACATAGATTTATATATTGGTAACTAAAAATTTTCGACCCAAACCAATTAAAAACCTTGCCCTATCTCTGAATACCCTGCATGTAAAATTTCAAATGTTTAGACAAGAAATTGTCTGAGTAATTTGGTAGAGACTGCGGAGGTCAAATTTTTTAAAACTTTGACCTCTATTATGACCCTTAACATTTATTGTTTAGGACTCAAATCAAGTTATTAAGTTAGATCCATGTCCAAGAAACCTATATCTAAAATTTCAAGTGTTTAGACCCAAAATTGTCGGAGGAGTTTGGTAGAGTTCTCAAAGGTCAAATCGCTCACCTTTGGCCCCTAAACAGCCAAATTTCTGTCCGAAAACGGATTACAAAGATTTTCCCAAATCTCAGTACCCTGTAAATCAATTTTTGAGCCTGTAGACTGAAAATTGACAGTTATAGTGTTGGGAAATGTAAACAGACACTTTTATATATATATATATATATATATATATATATACATATATATATCTATATATCTATAAAAGTGAACGTGTCTGTCTGTCTGTGTACATTTCCCTACGCAATAACTCTGTCAATTTTTAGTCTATAGACTTGAAATTTAAATACCGGGTACTGATATTTGGGAAAATCGATGTGACGGGTGTCAGCCAGAAATTTGGCTGTTAAGGGGTCAAATTTCAACGATTTGACCTTTAAGAACTCTACCAAACTCCTCCGACAATTTTGGGTCTAGACACTTGAAATTTTAGATATAGGTTCCTTGAACCTGGATCTAACTTAATAAAGTGATTTGAGCCCGAAACTATAAATTTTAAGGGGTCATAATAGGGGTCAAAGTTTTAAAAAATTAACCATTTTTTTTTTTTTTTTGCTTTTTTTGCACAGCATACACCTTAAAACACTCGAGCAACGCCGGGCACTCCTGCGAGTATATATATATATATATATATATATATATAAAAAGCAAATATTAAATCAATCTTACCTGTCTGCAAAGACTTCTGTGCCGACAGTATGAGGGTTTGAATTTGGGATTTTTTATAATTTTGAATGGCGGAAAAATTTCTCCAAGTTCCCAACACCTGAAAAAAATAAATAGAGAATTCTTTTTTCTTTACAGATATTGTAATGGTTTTAGAAATTTTTCGTTTATACTATTTCAAGGTCAAAATGATATTCAATTATAAAATGGACATATTTGCGAGTGAAAAAAAATTAATCAACTTATTTGCAAGTGAAAAAAATGAATCAACTTCAAAATGGTCTTATGTGCAAGTGAAAAAAATGAATCAACTTCAAAATGGATGAATCAACTTCAAAATGGATGAATCAACTTCAAAATAGATCAATCAACTTCAAAATGGACTTATTTGCAAGTGAAAAACATTAATCAACTTCAAAATTGATCAATCAACTTCAAAATGACTTATTTGCAAGTGAAAAAATGAATCAACTTCAAAATGGAGTCATTTGCAAGTGAAAAAATTAATCAACTTCAAAATGGATCAATCAACTTCAAAATGGACTTATTTGCAAGTGAAAAACATTAATCAACTTCAAAATGGACGCATTTGCAAGTGAAAAAAAATTAATAAACTTCAAAATGGATCAATCAACTTCAAAATGGACTCATTTGCAAGTGAAAAACATTAATCAACTTCAAATTGAGAATTAATATAAAAGATAAATAGAAAATATCGTCAAGGATGAAAGTTCATATAGAAACGTTTTAATTTGAATAAAATAAAATACAGATTTCTTTCTCCAACTTTACAAGGAAGAAAAGAAAAAAGAAAGAAAACCACATACTGAAGATGGAGTATACCTCCAAAATATATTTGTGATAAATTTCAAACAAGTAAAAGTGATTTGGTTTTCAAACACACTTAATGCTTATTTTGATTGATTGATTGATTGATTGATTGATTGGTTTTACGGCATATCAACCTGTGTGGTCATTTAATGCCGGAGTCCTTTTTTTTTTAAAACTGTTTTTTATTTTTTTTTCAGCCTTTCCTCCCTTTTTTTATAAAATTGAACTAAGAAATTAAATGTTGTATTTATACATGGATGTGTATAATTGGGTGACTTTAAATTTCCTTAAATTTTCTTATATAAATTTACTTTCCTTAGGTATGCTAGAATATTTGTTGAGTTTACCTTTTCAAAAAGGTCCTCCATATTGCTTTCTGTATGATATAGTTTTCTAGTTGGGGCGAGGTCATCACACCCAACTAGGATATGTTTTACTGTGAGTGTCTCCTGGCATGGTATGCACTCTGGCGCCAATTCTCCATTTAGTATATAAGAATGAGTAAAGTTGGTGTGCCCTATGCGCAGCCGAGTCAGTATCACATCTTCTCGGCGTGATCTCTTGATGTCCGGACATCGTTCCTTAAGTTCAGGTTTGATTGAGTATAATTTGCTGCCCTCTTGCTGACTCCACCGCAGTTGCTATTTTTCCTGTATGTATGCTTTTATCTGGGGTCTAAGATCAGTATGTGGAATCTTAAAATTGTCAGTTGGAAGGTGAGAAGATCTTTTTGCAGCTGTATCTGCCCTGTCATTGCCTTTGATCCCCACATGGCTGGGGATCCAGACAAGAATAATGTTTTTAGTGGTTGAAAGGATATTGATTTTTTCTATTAATTTTGTTGTTAGTGCATTTTCTTGTTTTTGATTTTGTATAGATAATAGGACTGATAGAGAATCTGTGAGAATGATGAAGTTTTTGGTGGTTTCCTCTGAAATTATGTTGAGTGCTAGATCGATAGCTATAGTCTCTGCAGTGAATATAGATGCTTCATTTTGAAGATTTCTCTTTATTGTGGTTTTATGGTACGTTGCTGCACATCCAGTGTGATTGTTGCTTTTAGACCCGTCTGTGTAGATAAAGGTGTAGTCTGAATATCGTAATTTTAAACGTTGAAGTTCGTCGTGGTATTCAATAGGATTTGTGGTAGATTTGGACTTTTTGTTTAGGTTCAGTTTTATTTTTACTTGTTTCATGGTCCATGGGGGTGTTTTAGGCAGTATGAAGTTGTGAATGCTGGAGATTGGAATTTTCGATTCTTCAATGCTTTCCTTCATTCGGAGCCCGAAAGTTTTGATAGTTTTTCCTCTCATGTTGAAGAGTTCTTCATATTTAGGATAGAAGGTACATTGATATGCAGGGTTGTTTGGGCAAGACTTCAGTTTGAGTAAATATTGA
>NC_136527.1:132889289-132969289 GCF_053919585.1 Euprymna scolopes | reverse complement strand
ACATTTACCCCTATTTTAGTGAGTCCAACCAAGAGATCTTTTCAGGATTCTAGCCGTCCCTTTCAGTGCAATCGTTTGTATTTCACTTGCACTTGGTTCACCGGGTATGCTTGCTATGTACTTTTTAAAGTTCTTTTTCATAAGCCCAGTTGCTCCTATGATGACTGGTATAATTGAAACGTCTTTTAATTTCCAATTTCGTTTCATATCATACATAAGTCCTTGATACTTTGTAATCTTTTCCCTCTCAACTCTGTTAAGCCCTGTATCATTGGGAACACTGACCTCTATTACGGTCGCTTTTTCAAAACCTCAGTGTGAGTTCTCATATGTATAACCAAATTTGATTGTTTAGCAAAAGAACATCCACACACTCCACAAGACGGGCCTTCCATATCTGGCAGGAAAACAGCTGTGAAGCAGCCAAAGAACGGAAGGATTGTGTGAATGCCCAGTAAATGTAAGTAAAAAAAAAAAAAAATATTTGAGCTGAGATCGAAACTAACACCTTAAGACACTGAATCAGGTACGATAACCATTAGACTAGCTTGTCTTTTTATAATACAAGTGTTAACGAGCATCTCTCCCCCCCTCTCTCTGGCTTTCTTACTCTTTCTATTTTCTCTCTCTGTGTCTCTATAAGAGAATGGAGAAGGAGAGAGGGAGAGAGAGAGGGAGAGAGAGAGAGAGAGAGAGGTGAGTAAACGTGGAGGTAGACACGTTTACCTGAACCAAAGGTCAGCTGACCAAATTACGTATGTGTGACGTAGTTGGCTAGATCTGTGAGATTTGATTTGAGCTTTGAAGAAGACAGACGTTTTCCGTGGTCTCCCCCCTCTTAACTGGGGAGGGGGGAGACGAACGCTGACGTGTGTGAAGAAGAAACACACAAGCAGATTTCACTTTACACCTGCTGCAGAACCTCTGGGGAAAGTGAAATAAAAAACTATAAAACCATTTCATCGTCTTGGAGTGATAAATCTTCGTCAAACAGGTATCAAGTCTCCCTCCAGGATGAGAAATTGCCAGATGGTTCCACAGCGAGAAACAGAGGTAGGTTCAGAAATTACATGTCACACACACGATTCCCTTTATGATAATCAAACACACAACCATTTATATTAGAGACAATCACACGGAATCTTTCTTATGTTATATAGAAAACGTAAAATGTGCCCCTAAATGAAGAACTCTATATAACATATTCAAATGTAACGAAAGTTCAATTTGGTACTCCTCAAGGAAAACCTTCGATGATATCGATATGTAACACAAGAACCCAATGTACCGGAAAAATATCCAGACAATAAAACGTTTAGTAAATCGCTACTTTTTGCATTTTTTTTTTTTTTTTTTGCATTTCCATACACCAAAGCAAAAGAACATCCACACATTTCACAAGAATGTGGTTGTCCATTATTTATTAGCATCACACTGGTTTTAATTTTGGACTCCAGTCTCTCTAAAGAATTATTTTCACTTTTCTGATTACCTGGAGAGAATCTTCATCGCAGCTGAAATATTATGCGTGGTTTGTTTTTATTATTTTTTTTACATATCCATCATTTCTCAACTTGTTTTTCTTGGAAATTTATAACTACAATAAATTGCGGTTTCACTTAATGCCATAACCAGCAAATTCTAGCATTGCTACAAATATAATTTGCTGATTTCTTTCTGTCCTCTGATGCGGAATAAGGACTTTGTAAATTATTTTTTGGAGTATTCAGTCGAACAATAAATTTTGATTGTAAAGTTCAACTTATAGTTTTAATTTCTTTTCTTTATAATAAATTTTAACTTGTAGTTTTAATTTCTTTTCTCTTATAATAAGCTCTGTTTTCTATTATTTGTGTATTGAGCTTTTTTATTCGGTTGGGATTAAATTATCTATGTATAAATACTGGTATTTATATTAGTTTGAAGTTTACCATTGCATATATTGGGTAAAACGCTACATCCTTTTATTTTCATTAATATATATATATATATATATATATATATATATATATATATATAATAGGACAACATTTAATTTCAACTTATAGTTTTAATTAATTAGATAATTTAATCCCAACCGAATAAAAAAGCTCAATACACAAATATATAAATACTGGTATTTATATTAGTTTGAAGTTTACCATTGCGTATATCAGGTAAACACTACATTCCTTTGTTTTCATTAATATATATATACACACAAATAAATACATATATATACATATATATATACACACATATACATACGCACATTATATATATATTAATCTCAATACTATGTTAAAGACCATATATATTCTTATATATCATACTATATATATAATAAGCTTCTCTTTATTTATTTAGAATTCAATAAAGCTTCCCCCAACATTCTATAATTCCTCTTAATCTTTTTCATCCCTAACGAACCTTACGCTAGACGCCGCATCTCCACCATGCTACCTAGCACCTTCTCTACTCTTCTGATGAGAAGCGTTAGGCTTCGAAATGCCCTGGCATAAAGAGTCCCTTCTATCGCCCAAATTTTGCCTGTATTCCATTATTCAATAAATGATCCATTCTATATCTATGATTGCCATGTGTTTACTTGGTGTTCCTATTTACTTACCTCCCTCCGAGAGCAATGTTAGATACAAGGTCGATTTTTTTTTTATGTAGGGCAGATTCAGCTCCCACAAAGGGTCACTTTAATTTTTTTTTGTCTTATTCATACAAGGCACATTGCTACTTGGACAGACATTAAGTATGGAGTTGAGCAGCAAAATGTCTGTTCACATTACATTTAAATTTCTTCATACCAGTACAGTCAGAGAACACAAGACGGGAAGGATTTTCAAAGTCTAGTAGTTAGAAGGAATAAACTATAAGAATAAAATCATATAGTACCATAATACATTACAATCCATTGATGTCCCCACTTCACGTCCTTTATAAGATTTCAGCCATTGCTTTGGATGTGTGTGTTACAAGGTCTGCTGTCATCAGTAAATATACCTATCTCAGAGACAATTTTATCAGGAGGTCGTTTATGAATATCAAGAATAATAAAAGTTCAGGAATCGGCCTATGAGACACACCCGCATTTCATTTTCTTGTTGTCCTTTTGTATAAGATCCAATAATTATTGTTGAGCTTTGCATTATCCGGATAAGTCTCATTTGTGAAATTAATCTCTCTCTTTTCCTTTTACATTAAGCTACATTAAGCTATATATATATATATATATATATATATATATATAAGCTATATATATATATATATATATATATATATATATATATATATATATATATATATATATATATATATCTCGTTTCTGATTTTTTGAGATGAGGATTGGTTATTCGTATTATTTGGATTCATCTGACTACTGTTCTCATCCTGAGTATCATTTTCACAACGTTTTGTTCAATGTAACCTCCTGACCCATGGCGCAGTGGTTAGAGTACTTGGTAAAATCAATTGTGAAAAGTGAGATTCTCCTGAAGGTTAAAGGTTCAATTCTCAGTGTGTGGACAACCAAAAAATACAATTTCAAATTACTTAGAATCTCTATTGAGACATGGCTGACAGAACGAGAGCATGCTTCCCTCATAAAGTAAATAAAGGGATCCATTCGAAATTCCGTCCAAATTCCAGAGTACGACAGAAACATTGCCGAGTTTTACAAGGTACACCGGAAGAGGTTACATCGAACGAAACGTCGTGGAAATGACACTCAAGATGAAAACAGTAGCCCGATGACACCAAGTAATAGGAATGACCAATCATCTCCTGAAAAATTCAGAAACATTAAAAAATTGACCAAAAATAATACGAAGTTTATAAACCCGACAGGCAGCTAAATCCCACCCCCACACACTTGAGATCCCTAGATGTAAAAGATCTTTCTACTCCAGTAGTTTCTTCCCCAGAACCGCTAGACTCTGGAATTCCATTCCCTAACTGTACTGACATGCAGAAGTTCAACTGCAACGTGAACCGACATCTTGCTGCCCAAATCCCAACTTAATGCCCCAATAGTTGCTGCCCCTGATAGTTTACAATGGTTACTTTCTTTGAAAGATCTTGACTAACCTTTGCAAGGAGACGTTGGTTATAATAACGCTGGGCATTTTCACAATCCTTCCGTTCTTCGGCTGCTTCACAGCTGTTTTCCCGCCAGATATGGAAAGCCCACCTTGAAAAAAACAAAAAACAAAAAACAATTCCTAAGTTTAAGAAGTATTCATATTACATTGGAGTTCACCATTGCGTATATCAGGTAAACACTACATCTTTTTGTTTCTTTTTTTACATAGGCATCACCACTTATCAAGACTAACAGGACACTCGAGGATAAGGGTTAAATACTACCTCTTTTTGCTTTGATTACTTTATATATATATATGGATAACATCTTTAGATATTATTCGTCACGAAAAACACCGGACCAACTTGGCCCTTTGGTACTGGAGTGCTAACCTACAGCAGACTTAACCTTTTGTGACCCCGCTAAACGAACACCCCATAATTTTTTTATACCATATTTCTTCAAACTGAAACATAATTATCAAAGTATACTTACGCAGATAGATATGAAAAGTCTTTATTAAAGTTTGTGCCTATTTCCATTCTATGGAGGCCAGGCACGAATGCAGACCCCACAATTTTATTATATTATCCCTATTTAAGTTAAAACATACTTATCAAAGTATTCTTATGTACATCTATATCAAAAACACTTGTAAACGTTTTTTTTAATTTTTTAATTTCCATACTTTGTGGACCAGGCACGAACGTAGACCCCACAATTTTAATGAACCACCTTTCTCCCAGATCAAACATACCCATTCCTGTGCCTCGATACATCTTCTATCATTATATGTAATCAGATTTTTAAAATAGTCAACCATATAGGAGCCTATTCGTGACCAGACACACACACACACAGACATTCAGCTTTATGGCCCATCTTCTTCCAATTACGGGATTTCCTCGGATTTTACTTGTACAAATGGAAATTCTTTTAACTTTCTTGCAGTTTTACATTTGGATTTTACCGTCACTAGATTTTTTATCTTCCACCAGACTATCCATTCACGTGTAATCACCTTTTTTTTTTACCATATTCCCTCTGCTTAACTTATTTTGTTTTCAAGTAAGATCTTTGACTTACTTGTTGTTTCATCAAATACTTTTGCATGCAAAATCCGATCCCACATTTTGCTAATTCCTACCCTCTGATGAGAAGGAGAGTATTTCTTCGAAACTCCGCGGATTAAGGACTATCCATTTATCTAGTGTTTCCTTTTCAGATTAAATATGTTTTTAACTCATTTCAAAGTGTTTTTTTAACATATTTTATTAACTGTTTGCTCATATATATATATATATATATATATATATATATATCCCGAAAACTTCTGGAGACTTGATTCCAAATATTTCTCATACATTATATCTCCCCTCTTTTGGAAATAGCATACGATTATGAATATCTCCAGTATCAAATAATCCTTATACACCGTGAAATTTACTTCATGTATGAAAACGAAAGAGGAGATATAACATATGAGAAATATTTGGAATCAAGTCTCCTCTTGCTGTTATTTCAGATCATTTGAAATCATAGCAGCAAGTTTTAGTCTCCCCTCCATCAAGGCCAGAACGTTTTTAGGGAAATATCAGATATTTTGTAATTCATAAACAAAACTAAGAAAACAGTTATAATAATATATGTCAAATAAGAGACGTGCTACATTTAACACTTTAAAGCCAAATAACAATGCAAATTTGTTTTTTTTTAACCTTTATAAAATAAACGAATGTTTATTTTATAAAGAGAGAGATATATCTCGGAGATATACACTCCTTTTTCAATCTGTATATATATATATTTTTTTTTTCTTATTCTTCGTCATGATGTTGAATGGAATAATTTTAAGTTAAGTCCACTTGATGTTAGCTGTGGTTTTTTTCTGTAGCCGGATAATTACGCGTGGTCACGCGTGATTTGAAAGTCTGGGTAGGTTTATCTGATAAAGGCGATTAGTGAAATTTGAAATTTCTTTATTATATACGAAATCTGGAAAAATTTCCGACGCATGTCCATGACAGCAATTGCTGTCATAGATTCTCAAAGGTAAATACCTGCAACAGAGAGATGAACCTTTCACATCATGAATGAATAAGTTTCGTCATCATAACAATACAATTGTGTTTTTATTTAAAGTAACATGTTTATTCAGCTCGAAAAACATACAGTGTTCACCGATGTATTGGAAAATTTAAAATGGCGTCGGACGCTTTGTTGAAGACGGTAAGTTTGGAAAAATCAGTTAAAAATAAAAAAAAAAAACTATAAATAATACTGTTAAAAACCCACCTAATATATGTCAGCCCCTGTCACGGTAACATATATTGAGCAATTTTTTAACAGTATTTTGTATAGTTTTTTTTTTTATTTTAAACTCATTTCACAAACTTACCGTGTTCTTCAGAGAGTCCGTTGCCATTTAAAAATTTTCAATACATCGGTAAACACTGCATGTTTTTCGAGATGAATAAACATGCTTCATTAAATAAAAACACTAAAACATAAAGGCGTTTCAAATTTCACTCAACCCCATTAATGGATAAACTTACCCAGACTGTATTATGAAATCTGGACGAATTAAAATATCAGATTTAAGCATATTTAATGACAGGACAAAGCCCCCCCTCCTTCCTCATCCCCCCCCCACCCCCTTCATTTTACTTCAATCTGGGGGCAATTAAAAAAAAAAATCCAATCCAATCATTTGAGCCCCCTGCGACTTTTAGTTTTGGAGGAGATAAAGTTTGAAAATATTTGGAAATAGGATAGGAATATCTCTAAAATCAAATAATCCTTATACGCTGTGAAATTTTCTTTACGTATGAAAACCAAAGAGGAGAAATATGACATATGAGAAATATTTGGAATCAAGTCTCCCCTTGCTGTTATTTCAGATCATTTGAAACCATAGCAAAACGTTTTTTGGGGAAATATCAGATATTTTGTAATTCATATGCAAAACTAGTAAAACAATTATAATAATATATACGAAATCTGGACAAATTAAAATATCAGATTTTAGCATATTTTATGACAGGACAACCCCCCCCCTCCCTCAGCCTCCCTCCCCCCTTTCATTTTTCTTCAATCTGGGGGCAATTAAAAAAAAATACAATCCAATCATTTGAGCTCCCTAGTGTCGTTCTGCGACTATTAGTTTCGGGAGGGATAAAGTTTGAAAATATGGACAAACAGACAAACATACTTTTGTATATTAGATTTGTGATAAAAAAAAATACAATCCAATCATTTGAGCCCCCTAGTGTCGTTCTCTGACTTTTAGTTTCGAAAGAGATAAAGTTTGAAAATATGGACAAACAGACAGACAGGCTTTTGTATATTAGATTTGTGATAAAAAAAAATCCAATCCAATCATTTGAGCCCCCTAGTGTCGTTCTCTGACTTTTAGTTTCGAAAGAGATAAAGTTTGAAAATATGGACAAACAGACAAACAGGCTTTTGTATATTAGATTCGTGATAATAAAAAAAAATCCAATCCAATCATTTGATCTCCCTAGTGTCATTCTCTGACTTTTAGTTTCGAAAGAGATAAAGTTTGAAAATATGGACAAACAGACAAACAGGCTTTTGTATATTAGATTTGTGATAAAAAAAAATCCAATCCAATCATTTGATCTCCCTAGTGTCGTTCTCTGACTTTTAGTTTCGAAAGAGATAAAGTTTGAAAATATGGACAAACAGACAAACAGGCTTTTGTATATTAGATTCGTGATAATAAAAAAAAATCCAATCCAATCATTTGATCTCCCTAGTGTCGTTCTCTGACTTTTAGTTTCGAAAGAGATAAAGTTTGAAAATATGGACAAACAGACAAACAGGCTTTTGTATATTAGATTCGTGATAATAAAAAAAAATCCAATCCAATCATTTGATCTCCCTAGTGTCGTTCTCTGACTTTTAGTTTCGAAAGAGATAAAGTTTGAAAATATGGACAAACAGACAAACAGGCTTTTGTATATTAGATTTGTGATAAAAAAAAATCCAATCCAATCATTTGATCTCCCTAGTGTCGTTCTGAGGTTTTAGTTTTGAAAGAGATAAAGGTTGTAAAATATGGACAAACAGACAAACAGGCTTTTGTATATTAGATTCGTGATAATAAAAAAAAATCCAATCCAATCATTTGATCTCCCTAGTGTCGTTCTCTGACTTTTAGTTTCGAAAGAGATAAAGTTTGAAAATATGGACAAACAGACAAACAGGCTTTTGTATATTAGATTCGTGATAATAAAAAAAAATCCAATCCAATCATTTGATCTCCCTAGTGTCGTTCTCTAACTTTTAGTTTCGAAAGAGATAAAGTTTGAAAATATGGACAAACAGACAAACAGGCTTTTGTATATTAGATTTGTGATAAAAAAAAATCCAATCCAATCATTTGATCTCCCTAGTGTCGTTCTGAGGTTTTAGTTTTGAAAGAGATAAAGTTTGAAAATATGGACAAACAGACAAACATACTTTTGTATATTAGATTCGTGATAATAAAAAAAAATACAATCCAATCATTTGAGCCTCCTAGTGTCGTTCTCTGCCTTTTAGTTTCGAAAGAGATAAAGTTTGAAAATATGGAAAAACAGGCTTTTGTATATTAGATTCGTGATAAAAAAAAAGAAAATCTTACTTGAGTGTTCGAAGTGAAACTTGTCGATATTTTTCCTCGGCCATATCTGCTTTCTGTTGGCAGTGGCCGACGTAACTTCTCCACGTCTTCCAAACTTTTACGGACAAACATCTTTCGTAGTAACTGGATGCTTCGGTTAGACGCCTACGCTTTGCTTTTCGGCGTACGGAATACTGGAAAATAAAGAAAAGACAATTTTGGATTTCATTTTAACTTTTTGGTGGGGTGGGGTTGGAGGAGGAGGAGGAGGGGGGGTACTTTCAATTTTGATTCCTAATGCTACATAATTAAAAACAAGTTGCGTGTGCGTGGTCTTCCCTTGTGGTGCTGCATGCGGGATGACGCCACAAAAAATAGTTAAGAAATGATGACTGTGAGAAGAGCCAACACTGCCTTCACATAAAAAGGGATTGTCCAAATTGGATAGCAATAGGGCCAATGTTGTCTTCACAGCCTGAGGATGCGCTTATGTAGTGAGATGATGGGTAGGGCAGGTTGTTCCCCAGACCAATCGCCAATAAATACGTCATCCTGGGGAACTCCCAATCCCATGTGTCTATGCTGGTGATTCTGCAAACGCTCTTGAGCCCCGTGATCCTTCGCCTGGCCCGAGAAATTAAATCCTATTCGTTATGTTCTCAAAACGACATCAAATGGTCACTTTTCCACCAACAATAAAATGTATATATGTCGGTTTTACAAAAACATAATAAAATTTATAACTTAGCTCTTCCTTTCAGCAAGGTTGGCCGCTGCTGCCTGGGCACACAATAATGCTTAACAATTAATACAAGGATAGGTGTGCGTCCTTCTCCAGTGTTTTCGGGTATCTTAATCTCCTTTCAATGGGGAGCCCTGCCGCTCCCGGAGGCAGTCACGCCACACTGTCTCTTTGGTCTACAAAAACCAATTCATCACTATGCTTGTCAGATTGGAACACGTGACATGTGACACGTCACTTCCAGTCACCGTTCAGACACTTTTTTTTTTTATTATTATTACATTTCCACCCCAAACAAGACACTCTGGTGTAAGGGGCTACTATCAGGGTCATAAGCTACGAGGATACTATGTAGGGAGTTGGGCAGCAAGATGTCGGTTCACATTACACTTGAATTTCTGCATGTCAGTACAGTTGGAAAAGCAAAATCCCGGAAGGGAGTTCTAAAGTCTAGCAGTTCTGGGGAAGAAACTATCAGAGTAGAAGACCTTCTTACACCTAGGGATCTCTACTGTGTAGGGGTGGGATTTTGCTGCTTGCCGGAAGTATTTACGTTGAGGGGGTACAAGTGCTTGTAGTTCATCAGAGCATTCACCATTAAAATACTTGTAAAACAGGCAGAGGGATGCAACATTTCGTCGATGGGACAGAGGCTGAAGCTTAGATGACAGTTCAGGACTTATCAGATTGGCGACTCTCTTTTGAACCCTGTCCAGGAATGAGAGACAAGCAGCAGATGCACCAGCCCGAATGTGACAACAATACTCCATACATGGGCAAATGGTGGCCTTATAGAGGTACAGGATACTTTCAGGTGTAAGTAGCCTTCTAGCACAGTAAAGAGAGCCCACCTTCTTTGCAGCAGCCTTGGCAATGCTCTCAATGTATTTGTTCCAATTCATATTCTCTGTGAACGTTAAGCCGAGGAGTTTGAAAGAAGTACTTTCAGGTAATGTATCTTTAGCCATTGCTATTGGTGGTAGAGAAGGTTTCTTGTAATGAGGAAAACAAGCTTAGTTTTGGCAGTACTGAATGTGACCATGCATTTTTGTCCCCATTCCACTACAGATTGGAGGTCTTCCTCTAGTATTTTTTGCCATTTACTTAGATATGTGTTCATTTGTTTTCCCCTCATGCCTGTTAAGGAGCGTGGTGTCGTCAGCAAATATACTCATCTCAGAGACAATCTTATCAGAGAGGTCATTTATGAATATTAGGAATAATAAAAGTTCCAGCATCGACCCGAGGTACACCCGCATTTATATCATATTGTTTAGATGTACAACCGTCGAGAACAACTTAGATTCTTCTCTTATTTAAGACTAGCGAGGGGTACCCGGCGTTGCCCGGGTGTTTTTTGGGGGTATGTGAAAAAAACGCGAAAATGTGAAGAAAAAAAAAAAAACGAAGCGAAGTCGACATTGAACGAACGTTACTTAGCTCTCTTGAGACAACTGGCTTTCGGCCTGTGGTATTTATTTGCTCCTCCACCGAGCAAATTAGGCACAAGGCCAATTTTTAATGTGAGGAGTCAAGGGAGGGGGAAGGGAAAAAGGGGACCAGCTCCTGAGAGGTGGGAAATGGGAGCTGGTTAAAGGTCAGGTATGTGGGGTTGGCCCCACATCTGGTCTTTGCTAGTCATTGCTAGTCCTAGCTTGCAGTATCTGCCGGAGCAGATACTACACTTTGATCATGTCACCCGGGCCCCGGAGGGCGCGCGAGCAAGTGGCTTTCGGCCTGTGGGTATTTATTTGCTCCCCCACCGAGCAAATTAGGCACAAAGCCGATTTTTATTGTGAGGAGTCAAGGGAGGGGGAAGGGAAAAAGGGGACCAGCTCCCGAGAGGAGGGAAATGGGAGCTGGTTAAAGGTCAAGCATGTGGGGTTGCCCCCACATCTGGTCTTTGCTAGTCATAGCTAGTCCTAGCTAGTCATAGCTTGCAGTATCTGCCGGAACAGATACTACACTTTGATCATGTCACCCAGGCCCCGGAGGGCGCGCGGGCAAGCGGCCTGTGATTAGAGTCGAGTTTTGCTTTTTTTTTATACCGAAAACCGAATGTAATGCGTGCCGATGCGGGAAATGTCGAATAATTAACGTTTGAAAGTCAATAAAATTAAACAGACAGGCGAGCTCCGTGGATAACTCTGAGATATTACAATTTATAGATGATATAAAAAGTTTTAAGAAGTTGTGAAGCGAGCAAGCGCTTCTCTGAAAGAAGCCTTTTGTGGACATTGAGGAAAAGCGTACATACATACACACATACATTTTCGCTTTTATATATATATAGAAGGATTTAATTATGTTAAGTATTCGTCCAGTGATACCGTAAGATCTGATTTTCCTGAGAAAGATCATCGTGCCAAACCCTGTAAAAAGCCGTAGATATATCTAGAGCTACCATTCTACTCTCCCCAGTCAGGATATCTACTGTAGAAGAGGATTGTCTAAATCCATATTGTTAGTCAGGCAGAAGTTTAGCAGCTGTACGGCGATGAACTAGAGTTTGATTAATTATGGATTCAAATTTTTGGGCGGAAAGCGGGAGAAAGCTAATGGGGCGATAATTTAATGGGTCAGTTCTTTCGTCAGAATTCTCGTAAACTGGTACTACAGAAGCAGTTTTCCAGCAGTCAGGAAAGCAAGATTCGTTAAGGCATTTGTTGTAGAGCTTGGAGAGGACTGGAGCAACCTGAGCGGAGTATTTTTTTAATAGTACAGCCGGAATGAGATCGGGTTCACATGCTTTTGAGGTGTCTAGGTTTTTTTTAAGATAACACTTTCTTGAGAGAGAGTGATTTTCAGATCATCAAGTGTGACGTCTGTCCGCAGAGAAAAGAGACCCTTGTGCCATACCCTGTCATAAGCCTTAGATATATCTAGAGCTACCGCTCTGCCCTCCCCCGCTTTGTTCAGTGAATGGTATATACGTTCAGAGATTAAAGTGAGGATGTCAGCTGTGGAACGGGCTTGTCTAAATCCATATTGTTCGTCAGTCAGAAGTTTAGCATCTGTAAGGTGCTGGACTAGAGCATGGTTAATTATGGTCTCAAATATTTTGGCGAAAAGTGGGAGGAGGCTAATGGGGCGATAATTTGATGGGTCAGTTCTTTCGCCAGAATTCTTGAATATTGGTACCACAGAAGCGGTTTTCCAACAGCCCGGAAAGCATGATTCATTAAGGCATTTGTTGTAGAGTTTGGAGAGAACTGGAGCTACTTCGGCTGAGCACTTTTTTAATAGCACAGCTGGGATGAGATCAGGTCCACATGCTTTTGAAGTGTCAAGATTTTTTATGATAGCATGTACCTGAGCAGGGGTGATTTTTATATCGTCTAGCATGGCGTCTGTTGGTAAAGGAAAGTCAGGCAGGAGGTGGTTGGAAGGGTCCAGTGTGGAGTTCGAGGCAAACCGGCTGGCAAGCATATTAGCTTTGTCGGTTGCTGAGCAAACAACCTCGTGATTGTTGGTTAGTGGGGGAATTGTTGATTGCCCATTATTTACTACACTGTTGTAGATTTTCCAGAAATCACGGGTTCCTAATTTCTGTGCTTCGAAACGTTTTCTGCTGGTTTCAGTAAATTCTCTCTTAGCTGTCACTATGTCAGAACTTTAGCATCTGTAAGGTAGCTTTGTTAATTATGGACTCAAATATTTTGGCGAAAAGTGGGAGGAGGCTAATGGGGCGATAATTTGATGGGTCAGTTCTTTCGCCAGAATTCTTGAAAACAGGTACTACAGAAGCAGTTTTCCGGCAGTCCAGAAAGCAAGATTCATTAAGGCATTTGTTGTAAAGTTTGGAGAGAACTGGAGCTACTTTGGTGGAGCATTTTTTAATAGCACAGCCGGGATGAGATCAGGTCCATATGCTTTTGAAGTGTTTTTTATGATAGCATGCACCTGAGAAAGGGTGATTTTCAGATCATCTAGCGTGGTGTCTGCAAAGCAAAGTCATGGAGGGGGTTGTTAGCAGAGTCCAGTGTGGAGTTGGAGGCAAACCAACTGGCAAGCAGGTTAGCTTTCTCGGTTGCTGAGCAAACAACCTCATGATTGTTGGATAGTGGGGGAATTGTTGATTGTCCATTATTTACTACACTGTTGTAGATTTTCCAAAAATCACAGGTTCTGAATTTCTACGCTTCGATGTGTTTCCTGGTGGTTTCAATAAATTCTCTCTTAGCTGTCACTATATCTTTCTTACTGTTACATCAGGCTTCTATAAACTTTTGTCTGTTTGTACTAGACTTATGTTGGTTAAATCTGCGGTAGAAGTAAACCATTAGGGAGAGTAGGGTTTGCTATAGAATTTTCGCATGGGAACATGTGCTTCAATTTCCGAACTTTAATTATGTTATAATTATGTTATTAGGATTTAATTATGTTAAGTATTCCAGTGATACCGTATGATCTGATTTTCCTGAAAAGACCTTCATGCCATACCCTGTCAAAAGCCTTAGATATATCTACAGGTACCGCTCTACCCTCCCCTGCTTTATCCAGTGAATGGTATATATGTTCAGAGATTAAAGTTAGGAAATCTGCTGTGGAATGGGCTTGCCTAAATCCATATTGTTGGTCAGCCAGAAGTTTGACATCTGTAAGGTGATGGACTAGAGCTTGGTTAATTGTGGACTCAAATATATTGGTGAAAAGTCGGAGCAGGCTAATGGGGCGATAATTTGATGGGTCAGTTATCACAGAAGCAGTTTTCCAGCAAGTCTAGGTTTTTTATGATAGCATGCACCTGATTTACTGGGTCAGTTTTTTCTGTTATTGAAATTATAATAATGTACTTCACTACAGTTTAAGAAAATAATGTAGCTTTGTCCAGACAACTGGTATTATGGAACCATTAAAAAAAACTTTAATTAAACTAATTCATTTTAATTGAATATTAAAAAAAAAGTTGTCACTCTGACAACTAAAATTTTATTTCTTGTCTGTATAAGTTTACCAAAAATCCCCATTAAACATTGAAGTAATTTAGTTACCCATTTGGCATAATGGTTAGATTATTAACTAATAGGATGGAAAGGTTCAATCCTTGGTCAAGTTATATCAAAGACTCAAAAAAAGTACTTAATGCCTGTTTGCTAAAAGCTTAGCATTATAAGATGTGAATCAAGGGTAAGTGGAGTTATTCAGCAAAAGGAGTGGTGTCCTTAAATTTCTTCATAGTAGCCAATGAAAAGGGAACATTTGAGTCATCTTTAACTAGGGTTGATCCACTTATTTTATTATTATTTATTTATTTTTTTAACTTGCCAGAATTCTTGAAAAACAGGTATCATAGAAGCAGTTTTCCAGCAGTCTGGAAAGCAAGACTCATTAAGGCATTTGTTGTAAAGTTTAGAAAGAACTGGAGCTACTTCGGCGGAGTATTTTTTCAATAGCACTTTTTTAATAGCACAGCTGGGATGAGATCAGGTCCACATGCTTTTGAAGTGTCTAGGTTTTTTATGATAGTATGCACCTGAGAAGGGGTAATTTTCAGATCGTCTAGTGTGGCGTCTGTCCGCAAAGCAAAATCATGGTCCAGTGTAGAGTTGAAGGCAAACCGACTGGCAAGCAGGTTAGCCTTCTTAGTTGCCGTGCAAAAAACCTCATGATTGTTGGTTAGGGATTGTTGATTGCACATTATTTACTACACTGTTGTAGATTTTCCAGAAATCACGAGTTCCTAATTTCTGTACTTCGAAGCGTTTTCTGGTGGTTTCAGTAAATTCTCTCTTAGCTGTCACTATTTCTTTCTTACAGTTACTTCTGGCTTCTATATACTTCTGTCTGTTTGAACTGGGCTTATGTCGGTTAAATCTGCGGTATGCATGCTGCCTTTGCGCTATGGCAGCTGCACAAGTAGAAGTAAACCATTGGGGAGAGTGGGGCTTGCTATAAAATTTGTGCATGGGAACATGTGTTTCATTTGACGTCTTGAACCATTCAGTGGTCACATTTGCGCACTGCTCAGCAGAAAGAGAAAAGATATTTTGCCATGGGGCATTCCTGATGAGATCCCTGATGACAGGCAGCTAAATCCCACCCCCACACAGTAGAGATCCCTAGATGTAAAAGATCTTTCTACTCTAGTAGTTTCTTCCTCAGAACCGCTAGACTCTGGAATTCCATTCCAGGTCCCTGCTTCCCCAACTGTACTGACATGCAGAAGTTCAAGTGTAACGTGAACCGACATCTTGCTGCCGAAATCCCAACATAGTCCCTGATAGTAGCCCCCTACACCAAAGTGGCAATGTGCCTTGTTTGGGTTGAAAATGTTAAAAATAAAAAAAAAGGAAGTGAAAAGATATTTTGCCATGAGGCTTCTCTGATAAGATCCCTGATGGCTTCCCAGTCAGCCTTTTTATAATATCTCGTTGTTTTGAGCAGTGGCTCTTCAGTTTTGGCTCTAGAGTTTTGGGCGATTTCAACCATTACCACTGCATATCAACCCTTGTCAGGTTATTTAATGCAGAATCCAGTGATTTTGAAGAACAACTTTTTTAAAAAAATATATATATATATATATTTTTTTTTCCAGTCGGTTTCTATTTAACCCATAGTTGGGACCCTAACAGGTACTACCCCTCTGGATCAGAGTGGACCTGGGAGCAATGGCAATTAAGGGGTGGCTCCACACTCCCCAAAGCCCATAAGCTGGGGCCTCACCATTGGATATAGTTTAAGGTCATATCATAAAAATTGGTCTCATAAGATGTATAGCCATAACTTTAAATGCCTGTTCAAAAAAACGCCTGGAAACTTATTGAAGACACCTCATATTCACACTACTGCAGAAGCTGTTCATTTGAATATGAAATCATAAAAATTGGTCAGTTATCTCATAAGATGTTTAGCAAATAACATACTGAATTTTAAAAAGTCTACGACAATTTTAAATGCGTGTAAAAAAAGTCTGGAAACTTATTGAAGACACCTCGTATTCACACTACTGCAGTAGCTGTTCATTTGAACGTGAAATCATAAAAATTGGTCAGTCATCTCATAAGATGTTTAGCAATAACATACTGAATTTTAAAAAGTCTACGACAATTTTAAATGCGTGTAAAAAAAGTCTGGAAACTTATTGAAGACACCTCGTATTCACACTACTGCAGTAGCTGTTCATTTGAATGTGAAATCCTAAAAATTGGTCAGTCATCTCATAAGATGTATAGCAATTTTAAATGCCTGTACAAAAAAAAAAAGCCCGGAAACTTATTGAAGACACCTCGTATTCACACTACTGCAGTAGCTGTTCATTTGAACGCGAAATCATAAAAATTGGTCAGTCATCTCATAAGATTCTACGACAATTTTAAATGCCTGTACAAAAAAGTCTGGAAACTTATTGAAGACACCTCGTATTCACACTACTGCAGTAGCTGTTCATTTGAACGTGAAATCATAAAAATTGGTCAGTCATCTCATAAGAGTCTACGACAATTTTAAAGGCCTGTACAAAAAAGTCTGGAAACTTATTGAAGACACCTCGTATTCACACTACTGCAGTAGCTGTTCATTTGAACGTGAAATCCTAAAAATTGGTCAGTCATCTCATAAGATGTTTAGCAATAACATACTGAATTTTCAAGAGTCTACGACAATTTTAAATGCCTGTACAAAAAAAAGTCTCGAAACTTATTGAAGACACCTCGTATTCACACTACTGCTGTAGCTGTTCATTTGAACGTGAAATCATAAAAATTGGTCAGTCATCTCATAAGATGTTTAGCAATAACATACTGAATTTTCAAGAGTCTACGACAATTTTAAATGCCTGTACAAAAAAAAGTCTCGAAACTTATTGAAGACACCTCGTATTCACACTACTGCTGTAGCTGTTCATTTGAACGTGAAATCATAAAAATTGGTCAGTCATCTCATAAGATGTTTAGCAATAAAATAATGAATTTCAAAGAGTCTACGACAATTTTAAATGCCTGTACAAAAAAAGTCTGGAAACTTATTGAAGACACCTCGTATTCACACTACTGCATTTGAACGTGAAATCATAAAAATTGGTCAGTCATCTTATAAGAGTCTACGACAATTTTAAAGGCCTGTACAAAAAAGTCTGGAAACTTATTGAAGACACCTCGTATCCACACTACTGCAGTAGCTGTTCATTTGAACGTGAAATCATAAAAATTGGTCAGTCATCTCATAAGATGTTTAGCAATAACATACTGAATTTTCAAGAGTCTACGACAATTTTAAATGCCTGTACAAAAAAAAGTCTCAAAACTTATTGAAGACACCTCGTATTCACACTACTGCTGTAGCTGTTCATTTGAACGTGAAATCATAAAAATTGGTCAGTCATCTCATAAGATGTTTAGCAATAACATACTGAATTTTCAAGAGTCTACGACAATTTTAAATGCCTGTACAAAAAAAAGTCTCGAAACTTATTGAAGACACCTCGTATTCACACTACTGCTGTAGCTGTTCATTTGAACATGAAATCATAAAAATTGGTCAGTTATCTCATAAGATGTTTAGCAATAACATACTGAATTTTCAAGAGTCTACGACAATTTTAAATGCCTGTACAAAAAAAAGTCTCGAAACTTATTGAAGACACCTCGTATTCACACTACTGCTGTAGCTGTTCATTTGAACGTGAAATCATAAAAATTGGTCAGTCATCTCATAAGATGTTTAGCAATAACATACTGAATTTTCAAGAGTCTACGACAATTTTAAATGCCTGTACAAAAAAAAGTCTCGAAACTTATTGAAGACACCTCGTATTCACACTACTGCTGTAGCTGTTCATTTGAACGTGAAATCATAAAAATTGGTCAGTCATCTCATAAGATGTTTAGCAATAACATACTGAATTTTCAAGAGTCTACGACAATTTTAAATGCCTGTACAAAAAAAAGTCTCGAAACTTATTGAAGACACCTCGTATTCACACTACTGCTGTAGCTGTTCATTTGAACGTGAAATCATAAAAATTGGTCAGTCATCTCATAAGATGTTTAGCAATAAAATAATGAATTTCAAAGAGTCTACGACAATTTTAAATGCCTGTACAAAAAAAGTCTGGAAACTTATTGAAGACACCTCGTATTCACACTACTGCAGTAGCTGTTCATTTGAACGTGAAATCATAAAAATTGGTCAGTCATCTCATAAGAGTCTACGACAATTTTAAAGGCCTGTACAAAAAAGTCTGGAAACTTATTGAAGACACCTCGTATTCACACTACTGCAGTAGCTGTTCATTTGAACGTGAAATCATAAAAATTGATCAGTCATCTCATAAGATGTTTAGCAATAACATACTGAATTTTCAAGAGTCTACGACAATTTTAAATGCCTGTACAAAAAAAAGTCTCGAAACTTATTGAAGACACCTCGTATTCACACTACTGCTGTAGCTGTTCATTTGAACATGAAATCATAAAAATTGGTCAGTCATCTCATAAGATGTTTAGCAATAACATACTGAATTTTCAAGAGTCTACGACAATTTTAAATGCCTGTACAAAAAAAAGTCTCGAAACTTATTGAAGACACCTCGTATTCACACTACTGCTGTAGCTGTTCATTTGAACGTGAAATCATAAAAATTGGTCAGTCATCTCATAAGATGTTTAGCAATAAAATAATGAAATTCAAAGAGTCTACGACAATTTTAAATGCCTGTACAAAAAAAGTCTGGAAACTTATTGAAGACACCTCGTATTCACACTACTGCAGTAGCTGTTCATTTGAACGTGAAATCATAAAAATTGGTCAGTCATCTCATAAGAGTCTACGACAATTTTAAAGGCCTGTACAAAAAAGTCTGGAAACTTATTGAAGACACCTCGTATTCACACTACTGCAGTAGCTGTTCATTTGAACGTGAAATCATAAAAATTGGTCAGTCATCTCATAAGATGTTTAGCAATAACATACTGAATTTTCAAGAGTCTACGACAATTTTAAATGCCTGTACAAAAAAAGTCTCGAAACTTATTGAAGACACCTCGTATTCATACTACTGCTGTAGCTGTTCATTTGAACGTGAAATCATAAAAATTGGTCAGTCATCTCATAAGATGTTTAGCAATAACATACTGAATTTTCAAGAGTCTACGACAATTTTAAATGCCTGTACAAAAAAAAGTCTCGAAACTTATTGAAGACACCTCGTATTCACACTACTGCTGTAGCTGTTCATTTGAACGTGAAATCATAAAAATTGGTCAGTCATCTCATAAGATGTTTAGCAATAACATACTGAATTTTCAAGAGTCTACGACAATTTTAAATGCCTGTACAAAAAAAAGTCTCGAAACTTATTGAAGACACCTCGTATTCACACTACTGCTGTAGCTGTTCATTTGAACGTGAAATCCTAAAAATTGGTCAGTCATCTCATAAGATGTTTAGCAATAACATACTGAATTTTCAAGAGTCTACGACAATTTTAAATGCCTGTACAAAAAAAAGTCTCGAAACTTATTGAAGACACCTCGTATTCACACTACTGCTGTAGCTGTTCATTTGAACGTGAAATCATAAAAATTGGTCAGTCATCTCATAAGATGTTTAGCAATAACATACTGAATTTTCAAGAGTCTACGACAATTTTAAATGCCTGTACATAAAAAAGTCTCGAAACTTATTGAAGACACCTCGTATTCACACTACTGCTGTAGCTGTTCATTTGAACGTGAAATCATAAAAATTGGTCAGTTATCTCATAAGATGTTTAGCAATAAAATAATGAAATTCAAAGAGTCTACGACAATTTTAAATGCCTGTACAAAAAAAGTCTGGAAACTTATTGAAGACACCTCGTATTCACACTACTGCAGTAGCTGTTCATTTGAACGTGAAATCATAAAAATTGGTCAGTCATCTCATAAGAGTCTACGACAATTTTAAAGGCCTGTACAAAAAAGTCTGGAAACTTATTGAAGACACCTCGTATTCACACTACTGCAGTAGCTGTTCATTTGAACGTGAAATCATAAAAATTGGTCAGTCATCTCATAAGATGTTTAGCAATAACATACTGAATTTTCAAGAGTCTACGACAATTTTAAATGCCTGTACAAAAAAAAGTCTCGAAACTTATTGAAGACACCTCGTATTCACACTACTGCTGTAGCGAAATCATCTGACTTGAAAGCATGCTTACCCGTCTCCAAGCCGAGAAACATCTGTTTTGGATGTTGCCATAGTAACATGCAAGGGATATAACATTTTGATATCGCCTGCAAAAAATAAATCGATAAATAAATAAACAAGTAAAAAGGAATTAAATAAATAAAAAATTTTTTAAAAATTTAAAAACATACAAATAAAATAAAACATAGAACAAAAAAATAAATAATAGATAAAATATAAATAAATCAAAAATCCATAAAATAAATAAACAAAAAAATAAATAAATAGATAAATTAAAAAATAACAAAATAAAAAATAAATAGATCAATGAATAAAAAATAAAAATTTCTAAAAAATAAAAATAAATAACAAATTAAACAAAATAAAAATAAAAAAATAAAAAAAAATAAAAAATAGATCAATAAAATATAAAAAAATAAAAAATCATTAAAAATAAAAAATACATACATAAATAAAAAAATATAAAATAAATAAATGAAATAAATAAGAAATAAATAGATAAATACAAAATAGATAGATAAATAAAAAATAAATTAATAAAAAAATAAATAAATAAAATGAAAAATAAAAAAATAAATAAATAGATGTATAAAAAAATAAATAAAAATAATTAAATACATAAATAAATAAAAGATAAATGAAAAATAAAAATAAATAAATAGATAAAAATAAGTAAGGAACAAAAAATGAATACATAAAAAATAAAAAATAAATAAAAATAAATAGATTAATAAATAAAAAAAAATAAAAATGTAAAACAAATTAAATAAAAAATGAATAAATACAATAAAAAATAGATGAATAAAAAAAAAAATAAATAAATAAAAAAATAATAAAAAGCCAGAAATTATTTTGTCATTCGTGGGAGTATATTTTAAATCCTCATTTGGAGTTCATACAGATTTTAAATGCCCATTTTTTTAAAGCATTTTTCCAGCTCTAATCCAATAACTAATGTATACCCATTAACCCTTATCCTCGAGTGGCCTCCGGGCCTTCATAATTGGTGACTTCTTTGTACCCCCCCCAAAAAAAAACAAAAAAACATACATAATTATTTATTTAATTTCATTTAGTCATTTATATGTTCTGTTGGTCGTTTGCTTCTCCGCAATCTGATTGTCTTCAAGTTCAATATAAACAAGTTCTTGATGAACCGTCCCTCTAAGAAATCCAATTTACAAAATTTCTGCTACTTATGATTACTTCGCTATAATCCAATAACTAATGTATGTCAATTACCCCTTATGCTCCAGTGGCCTCTGGGCCTTCACAAAAAAAACAAAACATACAGACAAAATTCAAATGTACTGAAACTCGCAATGAAACGAGCGACGAACGGAAGATATTGTTGTTTGGAAGAAGCAGCATGTAAGCGACATGTGTGTATTTCAGTTTCAAGAATTGCCGACAGATGTCACTTCTCAGCCAAAGAACAGGGGTCGATAACTCTTCCTTTTCTAAAAGTGCATGCAAACTAAAATTATATTTTCATATAAAAATTTATACAATCTTTCTGTACCAAACCAAATTCTGTTTCATATTTTGTTAAATTATATTTTGCTAAATTTTTATACAACCTTATAAAAAAATTCTAAAAACAATCAAAAATTTTTCAGGTTTTTAAAAT
Organism: Euprymna scolopes; assembly: GCF_053919585.1. Classification (NCBI taxonomy): domain Eukaryota; kingdom Metazoa; phylum Mollusca; class Cephalopoda; order Sepiida; family Sepiolidae; genus Euprymna; species Euprymna scolopes. Next base: position 132,947,085 of record NC_136527.1, on the reverse strand, counting down.
TCTATTTTGCTACATTTTTATACGACCTTAAAAAAATTCTAAAAACAATCTATAAATATTTCATGTTTTTTTAAAATTCTATTTTGCTACATTTTTATACAACCATATAAAAAAACATTCTGAAAACAATCTATAAACATTTCATGTTTTTTAAAATTATACTAAAAAGAATCTATAAATATTTCATGTTATTGAAAATTATATTTTACTAAATTTTTATACAACCTTATGAAAAAAATTCTAAAAACAATCTATAAATATTTCATGTTTTTAAAAATTATATTTGCTACATTTTTATACAACCTTATAAAAAAAATTCTAAAAAGACTCTATAAATATTTCATGTTATTGAAAATTATATTTTACTACATTTTTATACAACCTTATAAAAAAATTCTAAAAACAATCTATAAATAATTCATGTTTTTTTAAATTATATTTTGCTACAATTTTATACAACCGTATCAAAAAAATTCTAAAAAAAACCTATAAATGCTTTGTTTTTTTAAACAATATTTTGCTACATTTTTATACAACCTTATAATAAAATTCTAAAAACAATCTATAAATAATTCATGTTTTTAAAAATAATATTTTGCTACATTTTTATACAACTTTATAAAATTTTTTTAAACACAATTTTTAAATCATTCATGATTTTTAAAATTATATTTTGCTACATTTTTATACAACCTTATGAAAAAATTCTAAAATCAACCCATAAATGTTTCATGTTTTTTAAAATTATATTTTTCTACATTTTTATACAACCTTATAAAAACATTCTAAAAAACATCTATTAATGTTTAATGTTTTTTAAAATTATATTTTGCTACGTTTTTATACAACCTTATAAAAAACATTCTAAAAATAATCTATAAATGTTTTATGTTTTTTAAAATTATATTTTGCTATATTTTCATACAACCTTATAAAAAAACATGCTAAAAACAATCTACGTTTCATGTTTTTTTAAAATTATATTTTGCTACATTTTTATACAACCTTATAAAAACATTCTAAAAAACATCTATTAATGTTTAATGTTTTTTAAAATTATATTTTGCTACATTTTTATACAACCTTATAAAAACATTCTAAAAAACATCTATTAATGTTTAATGTTTTTTAAAATTATATTTTGCTACATTTTTATACAACCTTATAAAAACATTCTAAAAAACATCTATTAATGTTCAATGTTTTTTAAAATTATATTTTGCTACGTTTTTATACAACCTTATAAAAAACATTCTAAAACAATCAATAAATGTTTAATGTTTTCTAAAATTATTTTGCTACGTTTTTATACAACCTTATAAAAATCATTCTAAAAACAATCTATAAATGTTTTATGTTTTTTAAAATTATATTTTGCTACATTTTTATACAACCTTATCAAAAATATTCTAAAAAATCTATGTTTCATGTTTTTTTAAAATTATATTTTGCTACATTTTTATACAACCTTATAAAAAAACATGCTAGAAACAATCTATAAATGTGTTATGCTTTTTTAAAATTATATTTTACTACATTTTTATACAACCTTATAAAAAATATTCTAAAAATAATTTATAAATATTTCATGTTTTTAAAATTATATTTTGCTACATTTTTATACAACGTTATAAAAAAATTCTAAAAACAATCTATAAATGTTTTATGTTTTTAAAATTATATTTTGCTACATTTTTATACAACCTTATAACAAAAATATTCTAAAAACAATCTATAAATGTTTCATGTTTTTTAAAATTATATTTTGCTACATTTTTATACAACCTTATAAAAAATATTCTAAAAACAATCTAGGTTTCATGCTTTTTTAAAATTATATTTTGCTACATTTTTATACAACCTTATAAAAAAACATGCTAAAAACAATCTATAAATGTTTTATGCTTTTTTAAAATTATATTTTGCTACATTTTTATACAACCTTATAAAAAATATTCTAAAAATAATTTATAAATATTTCATGTTTTTAAAATTATATTTTGCTACATTTTTATACAACGTTATAAAAAAATTCTAAAAACAATCTATAAATGTTTTATGTTTTTAAAATTATATTTTGCTACATTTTTATACAACCTTATAACAAAAATATTCTAAAAACAATCTATAAATGTTTCATGTTTTTTAAAATTATATTTTGCTACATTTTTATACAACCTTATAACAAAAATATTCTAAAAACAATCTATGTTTCATGTTTTTTAAAATTATATTTTGCTACATTTTTATACAACCTTATAAAAAAACGTTCTAAAAACAATCTATGTTTCATGTTTTTTGAAAATTATATTTTGCTACATTTTTATACAACCTTATAACAAAAAAATCTAAAAACAATCTATAAATGTTTTATGTTTTTTAAAATTATATTTTGCTACATTTTTATATAACCTTATAAAAAAATTCTACAAACAATCTATAAATGTTTTATGCTTTTTAAAATTATATTTTGCTACATTTTTATATAACCGTACGAAAAAAATTCTAAAAACAATCTATAAATGTTTAATGTTTTTTAAAATTATATTTTGCTACATTTTTATACAACCTTATAAAAAACATTCTAAAACAATCTATAAATGTTTCATTTTTTTAAAAATATTTTGCTACCTTTTTATACAACCTTATGAAAAAATTCTAAAAACAATCTATAAATGTTTCATGTTTTTTAAAATTATATTTTGCTACATTTTTATACAACCTTATAAAACATTCTAAGAAACATCTATTAATGTTTAATGTTTTTAAAATTATATTTTGCTACGTTTTTATACAACCTTATAAAAAACATTCTAAAACAATCAATAAATGTTTAATGTTTTCTAAAATTATATTTTGCTATATTTTTATACAACCTTATAAAAAAAAATGCTAAAAACAATCTACGTCTCATGTTTTTTGAAAATTATATTTGGCTACATTTTTATACAACCTTATAAAAAATATTCTAAAAATAATCTATAAATGTTTCATGGTTTTAAAATTATATTTTGCTACATTTTTATACAACCTTATAAAAAATATTCTAAAAATAATTTATAAATATTTCATGGTTTTAAAATTATATTTTGCTACATTTTTATACAACGTTATAAAAAAATTCCAAAAACAATCTATAAATGTTTTATGTTTTTAAAATTATATTTTGCTACATTTTTATACAACCTTATAACAAAAATATTCTAAAAACAATCTATAAATGTTTCATGTTTTTTAAAATTATATTTTGCTACATTTTTATACAACCTTATAAAAAATATTCAAAAACAATCTATGTTTCATGTTTTTTTAAAATTATATTTTGCTACATTTTTATACAACCTTATAAAAAAACATGCTAAAAACAATCTATAAATGTTTTATGCTTTTTTAAAATTATATTTTGCTACATTTTTATACAACCTTATAAAAAATATTCTAAAAATAATTTATAAATATTTCATGTTTTTAAAATTATATTTTGCTACATTTTTATACAACGTTATAAAAAAATTCTAAAAACAATCTATAAATGTTTTATGTTTTTAAAATTATATTTTGCTACATTTTTATACAACCTTATAAACAAAAATATTCTAAAAACAATCTATAAATGTTTCATGTTTTTTAAAATTATATTTTGCTACATTTTTATACAACCTTATAACAAAAATATTCTAAAAACAATCTATGTTTCATGTTTTTTAAAATTATATTTTGCTACATTTTTATACAACCTTATAAAAAAACGTTCTAAAAACAATCTATGTTTCATGTTTTTTGAAAATTATATTTTGCTACATTTTTATACAACCTTATAACAAAAAAATCTAAAAACAATCTATAAATGTTTTATGTTTTTTAAAATTATATTTTGCTACATTTTTATATAACCTTATAAAAAAATTCTACAAACAATCTATAAATGTTTTATGCTTTTTAAAATTATATTTTGCTACATTTTTATATAACCGTACGAAAAAAATTCTAAAAACAATCTATAAATGTTTAATGTTTTTTAAAATTATATTTTGCTACATTTTTATACAACCTTATAAAAAACATTCTAAAACAATCTATAAATGTTTCATTTTTTTAAAAATATTTTGCTACATTTTTATACAACCTTATAAAAAACATTCTAAAACAATCAATAAATGTTTAATGTTTTCTAAAATTATATTTTGCTACATTTTTATACAACCTTATAACAAAAAAATCTAAAAACAATCTATAAATGTTTTGTTTTTTAAAATTATATTTTGCTACATTTTTATATAACCTTATAAAAAAATTCTACAAACAATCTATAAATGTTTTATGCTTTTTAAAATTATATTTTGCTACATTTTTATATAACCATACGAAAAAAATTCTAAAAACAATCTATAAATGTTTAATGTTTTTTAAAATTATATGTTTCTACATTTTTATACAACCTTATAAAAAACATTCTAAAACAATCTATAAATGTTTCATTTTTTAAAAAATATTTTGCTACCTTTTTATACAACCTTATGAAAAAATTCTAAAAACAATCTATAAATGTTTCATGTTTTTTAAAATTATATTTTGCTACATTTTTATACAACCTTATAAAAACATTCTAAAAAACATCTATTAATGTTTAATGTTTTTTATAATTATATTTTGCTACGTTTTTATACAACCTTATAAAAAACATTCTAAACCAATCAATAAATGTTTAATGTTTTCTAAAATTATATTTTGCTATATTTTTATACAACCTTATAAAAAAAAATGCTAAAAACAATCTACGTCTCATGTTTTTTTAAAATTATATTTGGCTACATTTTTATACAACCTTATAAAAAACATTCTAAAAATAATCTATAAATATTTCATGTTTTTAAAATTATATTTTGCTACATTTTTATACAACGTTATAAAAAAATTCTAAAAACAATCTATAAATGTTTTATGTTTTAAAAATTATATTTTGCTACATTTTTATACAACCTTATAAAAAACATTCTAAAAACAATCTATAAATGTTTTATGTTTTTTAAAATTATATTTTGCTACGTTTTTATACAACCTTATAAAAAAACATTCTAAAAACAATCTATGTTTCATGTTTTTTGAAAATTATATTTTGCTACATTTTTATACAATCTTATAAAAAATATTCTAAAAACAATCTATAAATATTTCAGGTTTTTAAAATTATATTTAGCTACATTTTTATACAACCTTATAAAAAATATTCTAAAAACAATCTATAAATGTTTCATGTTTTTTAAAATTAAATTTTGCTACATTTTTATACAACCTTATAAAAAACATTCTAAAAACAATCTGTAAATGTTTCATGTTTTTAAAATTATATTTTGCTACATTTTTATACAACCTTATAAAAAATATTCTAAAAACAATCTATAAATGTTTCATGTCTTTTAAAATTAAATTTAGCTACATTTTTATACAACCTTATAAAAAACATTCTAAAAACAATCTATAAATGTTTTATGTTTTTTAAAATTATATTTTGCTACGTTTTTATACAACCTTATAAAAAACATTCTAAAAACAATCTATAAATGTTTCATGTTTTTTAAAATTATATTTTGCTACATTTTTATACAACCTTATAACAAAAAAATCTAAAAACAATCTATAAATGCTTTGTTTTTTTTAAATTATATTTTGCTACATTTTTATACAACCTTATAAAAAAAATTCTAAAAACAATCTATAAATAATTCATGTTTTTAAAAATAATATTTTGCTGCATTTTTATACAACTTTATAAAATTTTTTTAAACACAATTTTTAAATCATTCATGATTTTTAAAATTATATTTTGCTAAATTTTTATACAACCTTATAAAAAAAACATTCTAAAACAATCTATAAATATTTCATGTCTTTTAAAATTGTTTTGCTATATTTTTATACGACCTTATAAAAACATTCTAAAAACAATCTATAAATGTTTCATGTTTTTGAAAATTATATTTTTGCTACATTTTTATACAACCTTATGAAATAAATTCTAAAAACAATCCATAAAGATTTTGTTTTGCAAAATTATATTTTGCTACATATTTATACAACCTTATGAAAATTTTTTTAAAAACAACCTATAAATATTTCATGTTTTTAAAAATTATATTTTGCTACATTTTTATACAACCTTATAAAAAAAATTCTACAACAATCTATAAACATTTCATGTTTTTTAAAATTATATTTTGCTACATTTTCATACAACCTTATAAAAAAACATTCTAAAAACAATCTATAAATATTTCATGTTTTTTAAATTACTAACATTTCAGCCCGGCGTTGCCTGGGTGATCAAATAAAAAATACAAATTGGCAGAGGAGTTTGGTAGAGTTCTCAAAGGTCAAATTGTTGAACTTTGACCCCTAAATCACCAAATTCCTGGCCAAAAACGGATCACATCGATTTTCCCAAATCGATGTACCCTGTATATGAAATTTTGAGTCTGTACACTTAAAATTGACAAAGTTATTGCGTAGGAAAATCTACACAGACCGACAGACATGTTCACTGTTATATATATATATAAAAGTGAAAATGTGTGTATGTATGTGTGTCCGCTTTTTGTGTATGTCTACAAAAGGCTTTTTTGGCTGTCATTCTCGGTTGGCTCTCTCCTTCTTAAAACTTTTTATATGCTGTCTAAATAATAATATCTACGACTAAGGAACTCGGGTTGCAGCTATCTTTAATTTACCTGACTTTTACTAGCTATTTTCGAGATATTTTTTGATCGCTGCATCGCGGGGAAAACAAAAACCCGCTTCCAGCGCAAAACTAGGTGAAACATGACGCGACTTAACATTCATGCACCTGCTAATTTTACTTTATAAACGTCAACTTAACACACTTATCAATTCATCTATTCCCGTTGTCGAGATGGTTAGGTCACAGGTTTTTTTTTTTTTCCATTTCCTTTCCACCTCCGCGTCAAAGGTTCGGGGTTCAAGCCTACTTTCCTACTAAAACTTTTTTTTTTTACACCTCGAAACACCCGGCCAACGTTTTTTTTTCTTTTTTATGTACAGGGTTGTTTTGATGTACCTCTCCCAACACACACACACACGGGCAATGCCGAGTACCCCCCCCCCTCCTAGTCTCTCTATATATAAAAGGCAAAATGAATGTGTGTGACCATTTTGTGTATGTCTCACAAAGGCTTCTTTCGCACACGCTCCGGGGGGGTGGGTGGGTGTTACTATCGCTTACAACTGTTTATATACCCGCTAGATAATAATAATATCTACAATTTGGGAACACGTGTAGCGTCTAGAAATATTTACAGCGACTTTTAAAAAATTATTGCTATTTTGGCTTCTCACGTGTTGATTCGGCTTTTCCGCATAAAAAAGCAAAACTAATTCAAAAGCTAGCAGGCTGTTTTCGGCATCGCGCCAGGAAACGTTTAGAAGCAATCAGCTTTGATCAATCTTGTATATCATACAATTGCTATTCAATCTGGACAATTGGGAGCTGGTTTCCCCCTCCCCAACATCTGTTGGGATGTAAATAAATCTAGATGCGACGCACTTTCCCAAATCCTAGATATTATTATCTAGGACCTATATAAACAGTTGTAAGCGATCGTAACGAACCCGGGAGCGTGTGCAAGAAAAGCCTTTTGAAGACATACACGAAATGGTCACACACATTTTGCCTTTTATATATATAGACTGGTGGGGGTACCTAGCGTTGCCCGGGTGTTTCGAGGTGTGTGTGGTTTTGGGTAAATCAAAACAAAAGAATAAGCAAAGACTTCTTGCCTGGGTGTTTGTGTCGGGGAGCGGGGGAGTTAAAAAAAAAAAAGTTTCGGTAGATAAGTAGGAAGGACCCGAAGCCTTAAGGCAAAGTTGGAAAATAAAGTGTGAAAAAAAAAAGTGTGACTTTAACCGGAATAGTTGGCCGAAACGTTGTGAAACAACAACTAATAAAGATGAGAATAATAGTCCGCGATAAATAAATTAATAGAAATAATACTCATCTCAATAATGAATTCCAATTAAAATAATATGTAAGAAATCATTGATTAAAAATTTTAATTTCATATTTCTTTAAGAAATTCAGTAAATTTTTACATAAGGTCCGCCTTCACAATTTTCTTTAAAATGACGACTTTTTGTGTGCATAGGCTGCATACGAAAATCTCATTTACATTTTGCAGAGACAAGACCTATATTATGCGCTATAATTCACTCGCAGCCATGTTTGTACGCACGTACGATAAACAAATATAGTTCTCTGTCCCCCACCCAAATTTTTTTATAGTATTTGCAGGTGGGTATGCTAGCGACGAATACCACAGTTAAATTGGATGCAAATATTTTTTCACTCACCAGCTGCAAAACTATGGTGTGTGTATTCCGAAAAAAATAGTTATAAAAGTGGGGGATCACTTTTCTTTATTAATTTCATGTAAAACGAGCACCTACTTTATATCCACCTTTTTATGGAGATCAAGCTATTGTGGCCTGGTAGACCAACACAAAACATACCTTTAAAAATTTGTTTTCTCGGGGTTTCCTGGTGTGATGAGTTTTCGTAATGTTTGGATATATTACTATTTTCGACATGACAATTAAATACGATAAATAAATTAACATAAACAATACTCACCTCAAAATGAATTCTAATTAAAATAATATATAAATCTGAAGAAATTTGACTGTTGTATATTTAGAATTACACTTATTAAAAAATATACAAAAAAAACTTCATTATATACATAATCGTCACAGAACAAAGATGTCATATTCCAAAAATCATATGGGTTTGGCTAGTAACATTTCTATTTGGCTAGTAAACAGAAATATTTAGTTCTCAAAGTCAGCTAAAGATAAATTTGTCCATAGATCCCTGCATTATTTAGAATGCAGAGATCTATGGACAAACTGATCGAGCTCTGATATTGTAGCTTGATTGGCGCAGTGGCTAGAGTGCTGGGAAAAATCAATTGTAAAATGGAGCACATACATTAAACGTGGGCCAGGGAACTGCCGATTCGAATCCAGTTTCGCTTTCTGGAAAAAATAGCGCATGAAAATCGGGCAAATTAAATACACATGTGACCCCCATTCGTAACTTTTAGATATTATCATTTAGACAGCATATAAAAAGTTTTAAGAAGGAGTGAGCTCTGTGTGTTTAAAGGTGTGTGTTCTTTTGGGTAGATCAAAACAAAATAACACTTCTTAAAAAATCGTTGCCCTGGTGTTTGTGTCGTTGGGGGGGGGGGGGTAAGTAAGAAGGATCGAACCCGAAGCCTTGAGGCGAAGTTGGAAAATAAAGTGCGGAAAAAAAAGAACTTGCGATGTTAACCTTTGGCCAGCAAGAAATAGTAGCGGAAAGATGTTTGAATTTATTTAAGTATTAAGAATTGGCAGGTGCCCATACTTAATGACTTAATGAGATCAACTTTCACTGCGGGGCAGTTTTTTTTTTTGTTTCCCCATGATGTGGGGGGGGGGGAAACCAGCTCCTCTAAGCCAGGGGATTGTCCAAATTGAATAGCAATTGTCTGATATAAGGAGAAACTCCGCATTGATCAAAGCTGATGTTTGGGAACGATGTCGCAAGCTTCGAATTAGTTTTGCTTTTATACGAAAAAGCTGAATCCACACACGGCAATCCAAAAATGTGGAATATTTAGCTTTTCTGAGTCGGGCAAATTAAATAGACAGGCGACTCGTAGATATTATGATTTAGACATGATATAAACAGTTTTAAGAAGGAGCAACCGATCGCTTCCTGGAAAAAAGCCTTTTGCGGACATACACAAAAACGCACAAACACACATTTTCACTTTTACATATATACTAACGAGGGGTATCCAGCGTTGCCCGGGTGTTTGTAGGTGTGTGTGAAAAAAAACAGGTACCCGTAAAAAAAAACGAAGCCTTGACAACGCGCAGTTGGAAAATAGTAAAGTGTGAAAAAAAAACAGGTGCACGTTTTTGATTGACGTGACACCGATAGCTATTCAGCAGTTAGCATTTTGTGCGGGACAGTTTTTAATGAGGTCAATAAATCGGTTTGTTTGTTTGTAAAAACCCGCTCCCTCGTCTCGAAATGAAAGCTACCGTCTGATATGACGAAGTCGACATTGACCAAACGTTACTTAGCTCTCTAGAGACCACTGGCTCTGGGCCTGTGATTAGAGTCGAGTTTTGCTTTTTGTTTATACCGAAAACCGAATGTAACGCGTGCCGATGCGGGAAATGTGGAATAATTAACGTTTGAAAGTCAATAAAATTAAATAGACAGGCGAGCTCCGTGGTTAAGTGTGAGATATTACAATTTATGGATGATATAAAAAGTTTTAAGAAGTTGTGAAGCGAGCGAGCGAGCGCTTCTCTGAAAGAAGCCTTTTGTGGACATCGAGGAAAAGTGTACATACATACATACATACATTTTCGCTTTTATATTTATAGACTAGCGGGGCTACCCGGCGTTGCTCGGAACCGTATAAACAATGAGAAAATTGAATTAACCTGTCTTAGAATTCTCTCTCTCTTTTCGTCTTACAAAAATGAATTCTTGAGACTAAAACATTTATTACCTGTTTCATGGTCTTTTGGCTAAGATCAAAGTGTTGTATATGTTCTTAGAATTCCAGCAGTCTCATCTTTCGTAGAAACAAACGTTACTCGAAAAACAAATACAATCACTCTTATTAGTTTACATTTTAAAACACAGTTCCTGTCTAGACATCTCTTTCTCTCCCCCCCCTCTCTCTCTCTATCTGTTGCTGTGCATGTGTGTCTCTCTCTCTATCTACCTCTCTATCTGTCTGTCTCTCTTCGTCTTCCTTACTCTAAAGAGTCATAAAAAAAAGAATATGAAGTAATGCTAAAAACATCGATCGTTAATAATTTTTTAAGCATATTATTTTTTGTTTTACTTCACACTTTTTATGATTCAGTGTGTAGCGTTTATTAAATTACGTATTTCGTTTCCTGTCTAGACATCTCTCTCTGTCTGTCGGTCTGTCTCTCTCTCTATGCGTATGTGTGTGTCTCTCTCTCTCACTTCGTCTTCCTTACTCTAAAGAGTGTTACTAAAAAAGAAAATGGCATCTGGCTGTTTTTTTTTTGTTAAAACTTCGATTGTTAATATTTTTTGTAAGCATGTTTTTTTTTACTTCACATTTTTGACTTGTTATTTTTCGTTTAACTATCGTATCTAACTATTTTTAACGTGCTAATAACTTTGGTAACATTGTCATAGCGTAGAAGTTCATAGTTTAGCTTGTGTGAGGGTTAAAAACTTTTTACCGATAACAACGTTTTTAAATTCAGACTGCCATTACAGCTTTGCTGACGTCAAGATCACGTGACATGACTCAGCGGGTTTTAAATACAAGTTGACCCAAAATAAACGGCCCCGTGTACACTTTATTTAGAAGAGTTGGCGCCCGTACTTTTTGGGGCAGTTATAAATCGATTTAAAAATATGTAATGTTTAACATTAAAATGTCACTTTTTTTGCCCCCCCCCCACTGCAGAACATCGATCAGTTGACGCACTTCTGATGGTCCTTTTGGGCCAATTTTTCGATATTTGTCGTCTGGAGGGTGGGGCTTTCATGTGAGACCAACTTTGTGAATTTTTGTTCCGTCGGTCAAAAGTTTTTAGCAGACATACAAACATACATACATACATACATATATACATATACATTTTCGCTTTTATATATATAGATAGATAGATATATGTATTATGCATAACCTCCTGTGTGATTTTACCGTCAGAAAGGGTTGTAGGGAAAAATGGACATCTCCTCTGAGGCTACAAAGTCTATTTTGAACTCTATCAAGGCAGGATAAGCCCTTGCTAGCAGCTCCTACTCAGATGTGGCAACAGTACTTCATCCTTGGACGAACTTGGCTCTTATATAGATAGAGAATTGCATCAGCAGTGAGATATCTACTGAATAAACCTATGGTCTCGTTTTTCATGTCTTCCGTTCCGTTTCATTACATAATCAACCATATCCACTTCCGGTAGCTTGATTTTTTCCCTGAGCAATGATCTTGGACATTACCTAAAAATATACAAATTTATATTCTTTTGGAAGGGGTGGGGCTTGTTTTTAAACTATACCAACCTCAGTATTTTCTTTAATTTTCTATTTTTAAGCGATTATCCAGACTCCTAAGACGTGATCCTCTCATGTTGGACATTTTTTGTTCAAAAGTTACACTCGACATTATTATTATTTTTTTTAACTAAATAAACTTTTAAAAAAAGTTGAACCACTAAAAACTTCGAAATCCAGGTAGAAGACGAACACTTAGAAAAATCAATTTTATCTTTTTAAAACAACAGTAAACAAGTAAAAATGCTCTCTAACTTGATATAATTAATCAACGAATGCTCTCTAACTTAAAAACAATATCTCCTACAACAACGGCCATAACATATGTTTTCAATCGATATTTATTCAATAATGGAAAGGAAACACTAGATAAGTGGATAGTCCTTAATCCGCGGAGTTTCAAAGAAATACTTTCCTTCTCATCAGAGGGTAGGAATTAGCAAAATGCGGGATCGGATTTTGCATGCAAAAGTATTTGATGAAACAAAAAGTAAGTCAAAGATCTTACTTGATAACAAAAAAAGTGAAGCAGAGGGAATATGTTTAAGAAAAAGGTGATTACACATGAATGGATAATATATATATAATATATAATAATAATGCCTTTGGATTATTATGGGCCATCTTCTTCCAATTACAGGATTTCCTTGGATTTTGCTTCACAGTTATAAAAAGTTGAACTTACATGCTGTGTACTTCGATTACATATTGTTTCCAAGCTAACAAGACCAGCCGTAGTGTTCGCCATCGGAAATAATTATCTGCCTCTTTCTGAAACAAAAAAGAAAAAATATTATTAATAGTCACTATGTGCGTGTATGTGTGCGTGTATGTGTGCGTGTGTCTTACCCGACTGTCTCTATTTATCCAAAGTGCCTGTCCTCTATATAATTGTATTGTCATTTTATAAAAGCCGGTAAAAATAGCTGCTAAAGGGCCAAATTTTTTTTTTAATTGGAGCTTAAAGATGAGACCCGAGTAATTTTTTCAAAATGTTACTCTTATTCTTGTGTAAATAAATCTATATTCTTTCACTAATCTATCATTAGCATTGCAGCCCGGCATTGCCCGGGTTTTTGGTGGTGTACGTTGAGCAAAAAAAAAAAAAAAAACGAAAGCCGTCAATTTTTTTAAACGTTGACCCCTATTATGACCCCTTAACATTTATTGTTTTGGGCTCAAATCAAGTTCCTATTTAAAATGCCTCCCCACGGGACAGAGTTAGACACCAGGGTCGTTTTTTAACGTGGAGAAAAGGAACAAAAATAAAAATTGTCTCAGTCGTGAAGGATTTCTCCTCCACTGACAGAGAAAAAGAAATTGAAGTGCAGCATCTGAAGACAGATGGTATTTATTTGCTCCCCCACCGAGCAAATTAGGCACAAGGCCGATTTTTAATGTGAGGAGTGAAGGGGGAATGGGGACCAACTCCCCGGGGAGCAGGGGAGCTGGATAGTGACAATTGGTATGAAGAGTTGCCCCTACATTGACCAAGGTCTTATATGTGGGGTCGCCCCCACATATGGTCTTTGCTTGCAGTATCTGCCGGAATAGATACTACACTTTGATCTTGTCCCGAAGGCCAAGCAAATCAAGTTATTGAGTTAGATCCATGTCCAAGGAACCTATATCTAAACATTCAAGTGTTTAGACCAAAAATTGTCGGAGGAGTTTGGTAGAATACTCAACGGTCAAATCGTTGAACTTTGACCCCTTAACAGCCAAATCTCTTGCCAAAAATCAATCACAAAGATTTTCCCAAATTTCAGTACCCTGTATATAAAATTTCGGGTCTGTAGATTTAAAATTGACAGAGTTATTGCATAGGAGAATGTACACAGACACATTCACTTTTATAGATAGAGAGATAGATTAAACATATATGGAACAATTTTGTGTTTACTATAAACTTTGTATTTTCTTTTTAAATAAATAGAAAAGAGGGTTTTTAATATGAATATCAGTATACACAAAAGAAAAACGCATTTATAGGAGTATTGGAGATTATAATTGATGTATATATATATATATATATATATATATATATATATATATATATATATTTTGCTCAGCATACACCTCCAAACACCCGGGCAACGTCGGGCCGAAATGCTAGTATATTACATATGAGAGTTGCCTGTAGAATTTCCACAGGTCCCGCTAGTTATTGTTAATATTATTATTATTATTATTATCATTATTATTCTTACTAGCATGGGTGCCCGGCATTACCCGGGTGTTTGGAGGTGTATGTACACAGACAGACACAGACACTTTCACTTTTATAGATATATTGATAGATAGACTCATAGATTAAACAAAAATATATATGTATACATAAATATATATGGAAATAATTTTGTATTTACTGTAACAGTTTTACGCAAATAATACGCAAGTATAAATCATGTAGAATATCTGCATGAATATAATTACACGTAATAGTTAACTAAAGATGATCATCTCATAAGAAAAACCGACAAAACCTTTTAACAGTCAAATTTCTGGCCGATTTTAGCAAATCTCAGTACCCTGTATATCAAATTTCGGGTCTGTAGACTTAAAATTGACAGAGTTATTGCGTAGAGAAATGTACATACACAGACACACAGATACACCGACACTTTCACTTTTATAGATAGATAGATAGATAGATAGATAGATAGATAGATTAACCAAAAATATATTTATACATACGTATACATAAACATATATTGAAACAATTTTGTGTTTACTATAAACTTTTTACGCAAATATTATGCAAGTATAAATCATGTAGAATATCTGCATGAATATAATAACACGTAATAGTTAACTAAAGATGATCATTCCAATGAACGTTTCGCTAGTGAATGCAATTCCACAACCCATATATAAGAAAATTGTATTTTGTTTTTAGATAAATAGAAAAGAGGCTTGCCTTTTTTCTGTTGTTCTTGGCCTTCGGGCCGGATCAAAGTGTAGTATCTGTTCTGGCAGATACTGCAAGCAAAGACCAGATGTGGGGGCAACCCCACATACCTGACCTTTAACCAGCTCCCATTTCCCACCTCTCGGGAGCTGGTCCCCTTTTTCCCTTCCCCCTCCCTTCACTCCTCACATTAAAAATCGGCCTCGTGCCTAATTTGCTCGGTGGGGGAGCAAATAAATACCATCTGTTCTGGCAGATACTGCAAGCAAAGACCATATGTGTGGGCAACCTCACATATAAGACCTTGGTCAATGTAGGGGCAACCCTTCATACCAATTGTCACTATCCAGCTCCCCTACTCCCCGGGGAGTTGGTCCCCATTTCCCCTTCACTCCTCACATTAAAAATCGGCCTTGTGCCTAATTTGCTCGGTGGGGGAACAAATAAATACCATCTGTTCTGCAGATGCTGCACTTAATATAATTTGTACCAGTCAATGGAGGGGAAACCCTCTATACTGGAACAATTATTATTTTTGGTAACCAGAGTGCCCCCTTTTTGCCTACTTTTAGGGGAGCTGGTTTTTAGCCCACATTAAAAACGGCCTTGTGCCTAATTTGCTTTGGTGGGGAATATATATATATAAAGTTTTGCATTCAAATACCTTATGTATGAAGTTTCATGTCTGTAGACCAAAAACTCTAGGAGGAGTTTGGTAGGAGAAATTTTTTAAACAAAAATATATACGTATACATAAATATATATGGAAACAATTTTGCAAGTATAAATCATGTAGAATATCTGCATGAATATAATTACACGTTATAGTTAACTATAGATGATCATACCATAAGGAAACCGAAAAAACTTATAGGGAATTTATTAAAATGAATGTTTAAAAGAATATGCAAATTAGATCTTTTGCTAGTGAATGCAATTTCACAACCCATATATAAGAAAATTGTATTTTCTTTTTAAATAAATAGAAAAGAGGCTTGCCTTTTTTCTGTTGTTCTTGGCCTTCAGTGTAGTATCTGTCACGGTCTTTGTGTCGAGCTTCAGAGACATCGAGATCGTGTCGGAGGCACTCGCTCAGTATGAAAGAATTACAGGGACCAAGATAAACCGCAGCAAGTTGGTAGGACTGAGGTTGAGCGCCTGGAGTGGCAACGCCAACCTCCCGGTGCCCTTCAGCTGGACAGATGGCCCGGTTCGGATCCTCGGCGTGTGGTTCGGATCGGGTCTCCAGCTTGACAAAAATTGGCTGGAGGTATGGTCAAAGGTGGAGGCTGCAGTCAATTCGTGGCTGCCTAAGAAACTTTCCTTAAAGGGTAGAGCTGAGGCATGCGCCACTTACATCTTTCCTCTCATCCTTTACCGACTGGCCATACTTCCCCTGCCTGCACAACACCTAAAAGCTCTCGTCGAACTCTTGTCCTCACTTCTTTGGGACAGAGGAAACACTGGGTGAGCAGACAGGTCTGTATTCAACGCCCGTGTGAGGGAGGCTTGGGAATGCCGGACTTGAAGTGTCATCGAGACGCTGAAAGGCTGGCCTTCCTGAGCCACTATATGCAAGATGACCAACCGTGGTACCCCGTGGTTACTGCCGCCTTCCCCGGCCCTGTTCTTGACTCTTCTATTGAGAGCTGTCGCAGGCCGCGGGGAGAATCTGCCTACATGAAAGAGTGCCGAGCCGCGCTAAAACGACTACCAAGGTCCAGCAACCTTGTGACTGCTACCCGTAGGGAACTCCACAGGGATCTAATGAGGGAGGCTGCTGATGACCCGCTATGTGCGCGTTTGGGTTGGCAGCAGAGTGAGATCCGCTCCGTGTGGAGCTGGGCGCCAGGTTTGAGTCATCTGAACAATTCGGAGTTCTCTCTTACCTGGCGATTGGCCCGAAATGCATTTCCACTCAGCAACGTACAATGCAGTTCTGGGTTTTTGGAGTTGCCTGATTGTCCCCGTTGTGGGACAACGGCCGTAGAAACGACTGATCATGCTTTCTTCGATTGCTGCGAACTCCGCCGGTACGGGTCATATGTCAGTGAGGTGACGGCTCGCATCGATCCTGAGCATCCTCGCCCAATTACTGTATCTAATGTCGTGGACAATGTGAGGCCACCGTGGGACCGGGAAAGACAAATGGTCTATGTTACAATCCTGGCCGTGGTGAGAATGGTGATTTGGACGTCGCGTCTGCAAGGTTGCCGGGGGAGGGGGGGGGGGTCTTTTTCTGATCAAGATCTGATTGCTTTCTTTAAACACCAACTACGGGTGAAGATCAGATGTGATAGAAGAAGGCTGCATCATGTGGCATTTGACAGAAGATGGATACATGTAGCAAGTCTGTGTGTACGAAGAGGAGCCAAATTTGAATACGTGTTCCCTGCCTAGGTGTGGAATGCGCAGTTCCGTAAAGTAAAATTTAACAAATAGCCTCTCAGCTAGCTGAGTGTGTGTTCCATCTCTACCTGATTAGGAAGCCTCCAAGATCCCCACCCCCTCTTTCTTGCAATTTTTGTTTTCACCCCCTCCTCTAAATTTCACTTATCTTGGAGAGAAAGAAATACAAACTAACCCCCATTCCTTACCCACAAAATTTTCTTTTCTCCATTCACCCCTATCTAGAGGGCATCCTCACTTAGAGACTGACCCGCAGAAGCCAGGTTCCTTTTACAAACCTAGTGGAACGGGCAGTCTATTAAATCAACTAGACGGGGTTGGGAGGGTCCTACTAACCCCCCCCCTCTTCCCCCCCCCCCGCCCTTGACACGAATGAATTATTGTACCATTTTTATTGTTATCTTTTTTTTTTTTGTTTTTACCCATCAATAAAAAATATTTTAAAAATTGGGAGTTAAGTAGGATGTCCCCCAGTATGAAAGGGTGAATGTGGTATTATGGTGAAAGATACTAGCTGGGAGAAACTTTTTATTTTGTTTAGTTCTGGAGTGGCAAGGATGACAAACGACACCCACAATCCCCCCCCCCCTTTTGAGTTGGCCATGTGCCTAAGTTTTTTGTTCATTGTTGATTTTCAATGTATTTTTAACATGAATAAAGGATTTAATATCTCAAAGTGTAGTATCTGTTCCAGCAGATACTGCAAGCAAAGACCATATGTGGGGGCAACTCCACATATAAGACCTTGGTCAATGTAGGGGCAACCCTTCATACCAACTGTCACTATTCAGCTCCCCTACTCTCCGGGGAGTTGGTCCCCATTTCCCCTTCACTCCTTACTTTAAGAATCGGCCTTGTGCCTAATTTGCTCGTGGGGGAGCAAATAAATACCCGGTTGTTCTTGGCCTTTGGACCGGGATATATTCTCTCTCTCTCTCTCTATATATATATATATTTGCCAAGAACTTTGCAGCTAATTCTACCCTTTGCGACCAAGGCCGGCAGCCCCCAATATTTCCTTCTGTATCAGAAAACACACTATGTGATATACAAATATCTGTACGTGATGTTGGCAAGCTAATCAAAAACCTTGATTCCAGTAAAGCAACCGGCCCTGACAGTACTCCAATTATACTACTCAAAAAACTTCAACCTGAACTAGCGCTCGTTCTTACAAAACTGTTTAAACGTTGTCTTAAGGAGAATTGCTTCCCATCCCCCTGGAAATCTCATCAGTATGCCCTGTATTTAAGAATTTAGGTGATCGATCATCCCCCTCTCAGTACAGGCAAATAAGTCTCCTGTGCGTCATGAGTAAGTTGCTGGAATCTGTGTTAAATACAGAAGTAATCAACCATCTCTGCAAAAATAACGTTCTTAGTAACATTCAATATGGTTTCCGTTCTGCTAGATCTACAGCAGACGTGCTTACAGTTATATCTCATAGGATTAGCGAATCTCTGGATGGAGGCTACCTTTCTAGGGCAATTGCTAGAGCATGGCATAAAGGTTTACTTCACAAGATCTCTAGCTATGGTATAGCTGGAAATGTCTTCTCAATTTTGGACCGGGATATACTCTCTCTCTATATATATATATATATATATTAGCTCCCCTACTCCCCGGGGAATTGGTCCCCATTTCCCCTTCACTCTTCACTTTTAAAATCGGCCTTGTGCCTAATTTGCTCGGTGGGGGAGCAAATTAATACCCTGTTGTTCTTGGCCTTTGGGAACAAATAAATACCTCAAAGTGTAGTATCTGTTCTTCAGATGCTGCACTTAAGATAATTTACCCCAGTTAATGGAGGGGAAACCCTCTGTACTGGGACAATTATTATTTTTTGGTAACCCCTTTTGCCTACTTTAAGGGGAGCTGGTTTTTACCCCACATTAAAAACGGCCTTGTGCCTAATTTGCTTTGGTGGGGAAGCAAATAAATAGAAAAGAGGTTGCCTTTTTTCTGTTGTTCTTGGTCTTCAGGCCGGGATCAAAGTGTAGTATCTTTTCCGGCATTTCCGGCGGTTCCCATTTCCCCTTCACTCCTCACTTTAAAAATCGGCCTTGTGCCTAATTTGCTCGGTGGGGGAGCAAATTAATACCCTGTTGTTCTTGGCCTTTGGACCGGGATATACTCTCTCTCTCTATATATATATATATATATATATATTCGTCTTTCTATATATTTCTGTCTCTCTATATATCTACTTCTTTCAGCTCCAATTTTTGACCTTTAGATGTATTCAAATTTCTGATTCTTTGTTTATCATATACTAGCGGGGGTACCCGGCGTTGCCCGAGTGTTTGTTTCCGGGACAGGGGGGGGGGGGAGTTTTAAAAAATGTTATGGTAGGTAAGTAGGAAGGATCAAACCCAGAGTCATGAGTAAAAGTAGGAAAATAAAGTGTGAAAAAAAAAACAAAAAAAAAACATCTGCAACGTTAACAGTTCGGCCACCAAGAAAAGTCCATTCCAGTTGTTTAGGAAAAAATAAAAAAAAAACGACTACGGTAGGTCGGCACGAACGTGAAAATATAATGTGAATTGTCCAGCACGCTAACCACTACGCCACAGAGCACTGCAGCTTAGTTTAGTGATTTTAAATAACTTCACATGATAGAACTACGAAGCCAAACCGGTGTTCTCTTCTCAACTGTTCCTTGTGAACGATCCCCAAACGGTGTTAAGTGGTGGCAGGGGGAGGAGGAATTTATTAGAGAGAAAATATTTTACCACTTCCATTGATCTTAACTGATTTTGGCCGTGACTTCTCAGCAGAAAAAGTATAGAAATCTAAGATTATCGAGGAATTTGAGAAATAATAAGCCTATAACACACCTCAGATATTGTTCTGCCGTTTGTGCATATTATATTTGCATGAAATATCTTGATTTTTAATCCTATTAATGTCAAAATCAGACGGGAAAAAATGATTGTGTAAACATGAAACTGTCTGTCTGTTGGTCAAGCTGTCTGTCATCTTATTTTCAAACTCTGAAACTAAAAATCGCATAGCAGCGCTAGGGGTCTCAAATCAGATTTTTTACAGGCCGTTCTTTTCTGGGTCTTTAAAATTGTTTTTAACGAGTCAAAAATGGGTCGAAAGCATCAAACACTAGTGTTAGATCTACAGCAGATGTGCTTACAGTTATATCTCATAGGATTAGCGAATTGCTTGACAGAAGCTTCCTTTCTAGGGCAATTGCTCTTGACATATCAAAGGCCTTTGATAGGGTATGGTATAAAGGTTTACTTCACAAGATCTCCAGCTACTGTATAGCTGGAAATGTTTTCTCAATTATTAAATCGTTTCTCTCTGATAGGCTCATAAGAGTAGTGATTGATGGGCAGAAATCAGAAGCTCACAATATTAATGCTGGATTTCCTCAGGGGTCCATTCTGGGCTCAACTCTCTTCCTGATATACATTAATGATCTTCCAAATCACATCCTTACATCATTCGTAGACATTTATGCTGATGACACTACCATCTATGTTAGTACATCTAAGACCGTAATTCTCTATCCTCTGATCTTGAGCATGTGGTACAATGGGGAAAGAGGTGGCTTGTTACTTTTAATGCATCTAAACCCAAGCTTTTATCTTTACATCATCAATGCTCTGATCCCCATCTGGCATTAATTGAAATGAATGGCTCTCATTTTGGGGAGGCCTCATGTTTTGACAAGCTTCTGGGCTTGACCTTTATTCCTGATCTTAAATGGAACACATACATTAAATCCGTTGCCAAGGCCACTGGAAAAATGGTGGAATCCTTCTATCGATCCTGTAGATATCTCACTGCTGATGCAATTCTCTATGTAAGAGCCAGGTACGCCCAAGGATGGAATACTGTTGCCACATCTGGGCAGGATCTGCTAGAAAGGACTTATCCTGCCTTGATAGAGTTCAAAATAGACTTTGTAGCCTCGTAGGGGATGTCCTTTTCTCTTCCCTGCAACCTCTTTCTCACAAAAGAGATGTTGCGAGTTTGTCTCTGCTTTATCGTTATTTTCATGGCAAATACTTGCCTGAGCTCCATTCTATGGTCCCCCCTCGCCAAACTTTCACGAGAAACACCTGTCTAGCAGAAAACACTATCACTAGTTTCCCCCCACTCTTTATCTGTGCCTAAATCAAAACGTAGATTCCATGAACAAAGCTTCTTTCTTAGAACTGCATGCCTGTGGAACTCTGTTCCGTCTGCCTGCTTCTCACCTGACTACAACTTGGATGTCTTCAAGTCCAACGTTAACAAATTCCTAATGAACCGCCCCCTTAAGTAAACACTTCATTAAATCTCCACACTAACGTAATGTACTTGCAATAACCCTTATCCCTGAGTGGCTTCCGGGCCTTGATAAGTCATAACCACCGTGTAAAAAAAAAAAAAAAAAAAAAACACTATCAATAATTTCCCTCATCTGTGCCTAAACCTAAACCTGTGGAACTGTCTTCTGTTTTCCTGCTTTCCAGCTGACGACAATACGGTTGTCTTCAAGTCTAACGTAAACAAGTTTTTGATGAGCCGTTCCATATGAGCTAACAAATTTACCGAATTTCCATCACTAACGATTACTTTGTTGTGTAATTGCCTACTGTACATTCTTTAACCCTTATCCTCGAGTGGCCTCTTGGCCTTGATAAGTGACGATGCCTTTATTATTTCTAACAATATATACAGTAGAGACCAAAGGTTAAGGAACGGTCGATCATCTTTATCTATGAAAGAGGGGGGGAACAAATTTTTTTTTGTGAATTTTCTAATGTTTAATAACGATAAAGAAATGACTTTTTTTTTAAATTTTTTTTATTTATTTTTTTTTTTTTCAATATTTGAATTTTTTTTTTAATGTCTTGATTAAACTGTACACGTACCGAAACAAAATTTCGAAGTGAATAAAGTTCTGCTAAAATTCCTAAGATAACAAAAAAATACTTCCTTTGTTACGATTCAAACTCTTCGGTTTCTTTCATTTACCAAATCTAAATTTTCGTTAATTGTATTCGAAACATATTTAATTAATATTTACTTTTCTACCTCATCGTTTTTTGCAATTTTTGGATATGTTCATTGCTGTGGCATGACAATAAAGTAGATGCCATTGGTTTTACTTGAAAGTTTGTATTTCGGCTTTAGATACCATTATTTTTATTTTAAAGTCTGTATTTCGATTTTAGATGTAATAAAAGCACCTTATATTTTAATATTTCCCAATACTGTTTATAAAAACAAAGATTCAATTGTACGTATCCGTTATGGAAAGAAGTACCGGGATCAAAAAAAAAATTGTACTGAAAAAAAAAAAAAATTATTCACTTAATTTCATCCAGTATTTCTTTGTTGTTCTATTTTTGTTATTTTATTTTATTTATTTATTTATTTTTTTTTTTACAGCGAAAAATCAATTTTTGATACCGAACAAAAGGTTCGATTTTTAGGCAGAAAAGCCAGCATTAAAGATGGGGAGTGTCCATTTGAAAACAATTGTCTGATATGACGGTTTTTGACGCATTGATCAAAACCGATTTGCTTTCTGGCATCCCTGCCACGAGTGCCAGAGAACTGATGGTACGGATTCAGTTTCACTTTTTTATACTGAAAAGTGAAATGAAGACGCGGTGATTGAAAAAAAAAATCTTGAAAATAGTGTGTAAAAGTCGCCCAAATTAAAGATAGATGCGACCTTCCTTCTTAACTCGTAGATATTAAAATTTAGTTAAATTGAGTTATCTCCCCCCCCAAAAAATTCTAAGATTCTATCTTCGACGCGCTGTCAGAAAAACGTGATTTTATTTGTTTTGGTGAGAAAAAAAATGGGAAAAGATTCATTTTAGTGATGAATCTAAATTCAATCTTTTTGCCTCTAACAAAGACAATATGTCAGAAGAAAAAAACTGGAGAAAGTTTGTCCCCTAAGTGCATTAAAAGTGAAGTAAAAATTTGAGGGGACAGTAAAATGGGATGGACCATGATATCTTCAGAAGGAACTGGCCCCTTTGTGAGGATTCACGGAAAAGTTAACGCCCGAATGTGCAAAGAGAACATGTGGTTCCTAATCTTTCTAATTCTGATATCTTGATGCAAGACAACGCACCCTGCCATAAAGCAAAAATAGTTTTAGGAGAGCTAAATAGATCCAATATTTGCGGCATGGATTGGTCCGCTCAGACCTGAATCCAATTGAAAATGTTTGGAATATTATTGGTGATAAGATCACAAAAAAAAAAAAAAAAAATATTCGGTAGGTTTTTAACAGTCTTTTGTCTAGTTTTTTATTTTTAACTCATTTTCCCAAACTTACCATGTAAACATGAGAGTCGGACGCCATTTTTTACTTTCCAACACATCTGTAAACACTGTATTTTCTTCGAGCCGAATAAATAGAAAAACACTAAAAAATTATCCAGTTTGGTAGAAAAGTAACTTATCTTGCCTTTGGTAACATTTATTTGTTATATATTTGTTTTCTTAACAACTTTTTTCGAATCTATGTGTACAGTAAAACAACCCCCCCCCCCCTTTTTTTTAAACGAAAACTGTGATTTATTTTTTATGTTGGCGTTTTATTAATATTACAGCCTTTTTTTTCATATTTTATTTTTTTCATATTTTATTTGTATCTTTTTTTTTTACATGGGGGTCACCACTTATCAAGGCCCGAAGGCCACTCATGGATAAGGGTTATTGCGTGTACAGTAATCAATGAGATAATATTGTAGTAATCATTAGTATTGGGGGTTTTGATAGAGTGTCTTACTTAAGGGGGCGGTTTGTCAGGAGTTTGTTTATGTTGGACTTGAAGACATCCAAGTTGTAGTCAGGTGGGAAACAGGCAAGCGGCAGAGAGTTCCACTGGCGTGCAGTTCTAAGAAAGAACCATTTCTCATGGAATCTATGTTTGGATTTAGGCACAGATAGAGAGTGGGGAAAATTTATTGACAGTAGTTTCAGCCAGACGGGTGTTTCTCATGAAAGATTGGTGAGGGGGGGGGACGAGGGATTGGAACTCAGACGAGCACCTGCCATGGAAATAACGATAAAACAAAGACAGGCTCGCAACGTCTCTTCTGTGGGAAGATGGCATAATGTGATTGAAAACAAGGGGCTTTTCACTAAATACTGAAAGGATTCTTTGTTTTTTTTTTTTTCAATAATAATTTTCCCCATCCCTTAACTTTTGGACACCTGTAATTTAATTAAATTTATTTATATGTAAAAAAAACTAATATATATATTCAAAATCAAAAATAAATTTTTTTTTTTTTTATTTAACTACCATTATTAAACATTGGAAAATTCACCAAAAATTTTTTTCCCCTTTTTTATAGATAAAGTTAGAAGTCATTTAAAAGAAAATGATTGACTGTTCCTTAACTTTTGGATGCAACTGTATATATATATATATATATATATATATATATATATTATATATACACAGTTGCGTCCATATATATACGCAGTTGCGTGTGTGTATATATATATATATATATATATATATATATATATATATATGCACACACACACACACACACATATATATACACAGGGAGTCCCAAAAGAAGCTGATGGTTAAAAAAAAAATTCATAAATTTTAATTTTTCAGATCATTGAGATTAACTCTTTCAAGGTCATCATGAGTCGTTACACTATTGAGGAGCGGATATTTATTGTAAAGTCGTATTTTCGGTTGAATGAGTCAATATCAGAAACTCAAAGAGAATTTGGACGAATCTTCAGCACAAGAAATTCCCCTTCTTCAAATGCAATAAAAGCTATGGTGGCTCGATTTCATGAGCAAGGGTCTGTATGTGACCTCCCTAAATCTGGTAGACCCCGTACGGCAAGAAGTGATGAGAATCGTCAGAAATTAGCAGAGAGTGTGGCCAAGGATGCATCCACATCAGTAAGAAGAAGATCAAGTCAAATTGGGGTCTCTCGGTTATCTCTTCACAGGGTATTTATTTGCTCCCTACCGAGCAAATTAGGCACAAGGCCGATTTTTAATGTGAGGAGTGAAGGGGAAATGGGGACCAACTCCATGGGGAGTAGGGAAGCTGAATAGTGACAATTGGTATGAAGGGTTGCCTCTACATTGACCAAGGTCTTATATGTGGGGTTGCCCCCACATATCGCCTTTGCTTGCAGTATCTGCCGGAACAGATGCTACACTTTGATCTCGGCCTGAAGGCCAAGAAAGAGCTTCAGCCAAACAATCCGGAAAAAAGGCTGGAATATTCCATGCAATTCCAAGATTTGGCTAATGGGGATCAAAACTTTCTCAAAAACCTCATTATGTCCGATGAGGCCCATTTTCATGAGCAATGGTCTGTATGTGACCTCCCTAAATCTGGTAGATCCCATATGACAAGAAGTGATGAGAATCGTCAGAGATTAGCAGAGAGTGTGGCTGAGGATTACATCAGTAAGAAGGAGATCAAGTCAAATCGGGTTCTCTCGATCATCTCCTCACAGAATGCTTCATGAAGAGGGCAAATTTCTATATAAAATTCAAGCAATTTTTGCAATAAATAATAGATACCAACTGGGTTTGTATTACTGTACACATAGATTCGAAAAAGGTATCAAAAAACAAATATATAACAAATAAATGTTATCAAATGGACCATACATGGACAACTTTGGCTGGTTTTTGTTTTACAATTTATAAACTTCCCCTTCTTCTCTTTTCTTCATTGGTTAATTATTTGTTTTATTTATTTTATCCTATTAAAAGAGAATAAGTCAAGAATCACGCAGGCGCAGAAACACAGGCTGGCTGCAGGCCAGTTTCGGTCACATTTTGCTTCCCCAAGTGTGTACAGTAAAACAAACCCGTCATGTAAATTATTTACAGTTACAACATTATAAAAAACAAAAAATTGAAGTTTTAAATATATTTCAAAGAAATAAATTACATCCGGTGCTAAAATATTGAAAAAAAAAGAAAAAACTGCCGTGAAAAATGCTAACTTTAAAATATTTGGAAATACTCAGTGGAAAGTTTTATTTATTATTAAAAAAAGGGACTGAAAAATATTATATAAAAATTATTTGTTTTGTCATGAAAAAACAATAAATAAAATGAAATATTTGACTTTCTCGGATAGAAATTAAAAGTTCAAAAACTAGTTCACTTACTATATTTTGTTAGATTAAAATTCTTCCAAATGTGCAATTATAATAATTATTATCCAAATGGAGAATTGTTCTTTTTCTTTAGAACATACATGGACAATCGGTAACACATATTGGTAGCCATGGACAATTGGTAGCATATTTTTTTGCCTCTTAGCGTGAACATGTGGTTGAATATCGGAAGGTGTCTATACCTACAAGTTAATTAGCACAATGAAAAATTCTATAAAGAGATGTAACTTTCAATGTAAGATCCCTTAGCACAATGAAAAATTCTATAAAGAGATGTAACTTTCAATGTAAGATCCCTTAGCACAATAAAAAATAAGATGGAGAGGTGTAACTTTCAATGTAAGATCCCTTAGCACAATGAAAAAGTCTATAAAGAGATGTAACTTTCAATGTAAGATCCCTTAGCACAATGAAAAATTCTATAAAGAGATGTAACTTTCAATGTAAGATCCCTTAGCACAATAAAAAATAAGATGGAGAGGTGTAACTTTCAATGTAAGATCCCTTAGCACAATGAAAAATTCTATAAAGAGATGTAACTTTCAATGTAAGATCCCTTAGCACAATGACAAATAAGATGGAGAGGTGTAACTTTCAATGTAAGATCCCTTAGCACAATGAAAAAGTCTATAAAGAGATGTAACTTTCAATGTAAGATCCCTTAGCACAATGAAAAAGTCTATAAAGAGATGTAACTTTCAATGTAAGATCCCTTAGCACAATGAAAAAGTCTATAAAGAGATGTAACTTTCAATGTAAGATCCCTTAGCACAATGAAAAATTCTATAAAGAGATGTAACTTTCAATGTAAGATCCCTTAGCACAATAAAAAATAAGATGGAGAGATGTAACTTTCAATGTAAGATCCCTTAGCACAATAAAAAATAAGATGGAGAGGTGTAACTTTCGATGTAAGATCCCTTAGCACAATAAAAAATAAGATGGAGAGATGTAACTTTCAATGTAAGATCCCTTAGCACAATAAAAAATAAGATGGAGAGGTGTAACTTTCGATGTAAGATCCCTTAGCACAATAAAAAATAAGATGGAGAGATGTAACTTTCAATGTAAGATCCCTTAGCACAATGAAAAATAAGATGAAAAAATAAGATGAAAAAATAAGATGAAAAATAAGATGGAAAGACAATGAAAAATAAGATGTAGAGATGTAACATTCAATGTAAGATCCCTTAGCACAATGAAAAATTAGATGAAGAGATGTAACTTTCAATGTAAGATCCCTTAGCACAATGACAAATAAGATGGAGAGGTGTAACTTTCAATGTAAGATCCCTTAGCACAATGAAAAAGTCTATAAAGAGATGTAACTTTCAATGTAAGATCCCTTAGCACAATGAAAAAGTCTATAAAGAGATGTAACTTTCAATGTAAGATCCCTTAGCACAATGAAAAAGTCTATAAAGAGATGTAACTTTCAATGTAAGATCCCTTAGCACAATGAAAAAGTCTATAAAGAGATGTAACTTTCAATGTAAGATCCCTTAGCACAATGAAAAATTCTATAAAGAGATGTAACTTTCAATGTAAGATCCCTTAGCACAATAAAAAATAAGATGGAGAGATGTAACTTTCAATGTAAGATCCCTTAGCACAATAAAAAATAAGATGGAGAGGTGTAACTTTCGATGTAAGATCCCTTAGCACAATAAAAAATAAGATGGAGAGATGTAACTTTCAATGTAAGATCCCTTAGCACAATAAAAAATAAGATGGAGAGGTGTAACTTTCGATGTAAGATCCCTTAGCACAATAAAAAATAAGATGGAGAGATGTAACTTTCAATGTAAGATCCCTTAGCACAATGAAAAATAAGATGAAAAAATAAGATGAAAAAATAAGATGAAAAATAAGATGGAAAGACAATGAAAAATAAGATGTAGAGATGTAACATTCAATGTAAGATCCCTTAGCACAATGAAAAATTAGATGAAGAGATGTAACTTTCAATGTAAGATCCCTTAGCACAATGAAAAATAAGATGGAGAGATGTAACTTTCAATGTAAGATCCCTTAGCACAATGAAAAATAAGATGTAGAGATGTAACTTTCAATGTAAGATCCATTAGCACAGTGAAAAATGTAAGCTTCAGTCTGATATAGATATTACTGTTTATATTTATCCCAACAACATAAAATGTTTGATACGATAGTACGAAGAGCTAAATACCATAAACATAAATAAAAACTAAACGGAAAATTTACATGCAATTTGCTTTTCTCTGTTGAAAAAGAAATCTTTACTTCACAGCCTATGTTAATTCGTCTCAGTTTTTTATTTTTTTTTATATTATATTGCTATTCAATCTGGACAATATAAAAGGCAAAATGTGTGTGGCCATTTCGTGTATGTCTTCAAAAGGCTTTTCTCGCACACTTCTGTTTATATGGGTCCTAAATAATAATATGTACGATTTGGGAAAGTGTGTCGCATCTAGATTTATTTACGTGGACTTTTACAAAATTATTGCTATTTTGGCTTCTCGCATGTTGATGAGGCTTTTTCGTATAAAAAGCGAAACTAATTCAAGGTTAACAACGAACAACGTTCTCGGCATTGCACCGGGAAATGTCGAGAAGCAATCAGCTTTGATCAATGTTGTACATCAGACAATTGCTATTCAATCTGGACAATTGGGAGCTGGTTTCCCTCTCCCCAA
Organism: Euprymna scolopes; assembly: GCF_053919585.1. Lineage (NCBI taxonomy): Eukaryota > Metazoa > Mollusca > Cephalopoda > Sepiida > Sepiolidae > Euprymna > Euprymna scolopes. Next base: position 132,917,816 of record NC_136527.1, on the reverse strand, counting down.
CATCTGTTGGGGGAAAAAAACCAGTCAAATTTGGGTAAACAACTGCGTGACTTCTATTTGACCTTCTTAATTAGGTCAAATGGAAGCAGCAGAGTTAACTTTTATTGCGCACGCCTGTTTTTATAGTTCAATAGATAAATTCAAACCTGTGTATGTTGTATGTGGCAGTGGCCTAATGGGTAACGTCGCCTGTTTTTTTTTTTTCACACATCAATTTCCAACTCAAGGGTACGGGTTCGATTCTCATACTCACCTACCAAAACTTTTTTTTTAAATTATTTAACCCCCCCCCCCCGAGTTTTGATTTACCTCAAGACACCCGGGCATCACCGAGTACCCCCCCCGCTAGTATATATATATAGTTGTAGAGCAAATATGTAAAAGTCTGAGGAAGCTACAGACGGCCAAAAAAACGGCCGGGTAGCTGAAACAATAATGTAACTTAACAGAAAGATATGGTAATAAAAAATAAAACGTGTATATATACAGTTGTGCCCGATATTATTCATACCCCCCCTTGAAAATTGAGTTTATTAGGTGTAACTTTGTTAGAATTTATTGTTTACGTCCATATTGATACATATTCTTAATAAACCTCTTCTGATCATTTTCGTCATTTTAAAATCTCGAGATACTTGTAATAAAAGAAATATACAGCTATTTATAAAATCTGCAATGTTAAAAAATAATCATACCCCCTTATTTTTTCAGTATTAATCGAGTTTCTGATTGTTTGTTTCCTGTTTGATTCTTATTTTGAATGCTTTTATACAACCTTTGATTAATTTCATTTCGTTTTTTGCATTTTTCAGAAATTAAAATGATATCAACTGAAAACCAATAAAAGAATAAAAATTATTAGAATGGGGAAGAAAAAAGAGCTTAGTAATGATCTTAGGACTAAAATTGCGAATTCACATAAGGATGGTTTAGGTTAAAAGTCAATTTCCAAGAAATTTGAGGTCCCTACAGCAACAGTACAGAGCATCATCAAAACATTCCAGAGCCACCACACAACAAACAACTTGATTGGTAGAGGAAGGAAAAGGAAACTGTCTGCTAGAGCCACCAGTAATATTGTAAGAAGTGTTAATGCAAATCCAACCACCACTACTAAGGACATTTTAGAAAATCTGGAGTCTTCTGGCATAAAAATATCAAGGCAAACATTGCAAAGGACTCTGCATGAAAATGGTCTGAAAGGAAGAAGACCAAGAAGGACTCTATTGCACACCGGAAAACACCTTGCAGCACGTCTAAAGTTTACTAGGAACCATGTGAATTCTCCAGAGTCCGTTTTCTCAAGTATTTTGTGGACTCACGAAACAAAAATTGAATTGTTTGGCCATATGGATGCTTCTTACGTTTGGAGGAAGAAAGGAGAAGCTTACAACCCAAAGAACACCATACCCACGGTGAAACATGGTGGTGGTAGCCTAATGTTTTGGGGCTCCTTTTCGGCTAGTGGTCCAGGTAGTTTGGTCAAGATAGATGGAACCATGAAGAAGGAGCAATATTTGGAGATACTCCAGAAAAACATTAGACAGGATGCGGAGAAGCTCCATTTAGGACCAAACTGGGTCCTTCAACAGGATAATGATCCAAAACATACTGCCAAAATAGTCAAGAAATGGTTTGAGGATAATCAAATTAATGTTTTGGAATGGCCTAGCCAGAGTCCCGACCTGAACCCTATCGAAAACCTCTGGCACATATTGACAACTGAGGTTAAAAAGCGGAAACCTAGAAATTTGAGGGATTTGGAGAACTACTGCATTGAAGAATGGTCAAAAATCAGTGTTGATGCTTGTAAAAACCTTGTTGATAAATATCCAAAACGGTTACAGGCAGTTATTAAGAATAAAGGGCATGCTATTGACTATTAGTAAGAGAGGTATGAATAATTTTGAACTAGTGCCATTATTGTTTTTCTTTGTATAATGTTTCAAACTTGCATAATTTATTTATTTGTTGAGTTTAAATTAAATGCTTATGCTTGATTTATTGTTTGAAATCCCTTTAATATTGTCTACCTTCTGGTTTGAGCAATAATCTTATAGAAATCTCAAAGATCCGAGGGGTATGAATAATATCGGGCACAAGTGTATATATATATATATATATATATATATATATATATATATATATATATATATATATATATATATATATATATATATATATCATTAAATAAAATGGACATTCTTTGTTTATTAATTCTATTTTAAATCTTTTCAAAATTCTGAATAACAATCTTGACTTCTGGCAGGAACTGTCTGATGTAATAACCATATTTATCATAAGTCTAAGTACTTTCCAATCCTTCAGGATTCATCGTCAGGGATAAATTAATCTGACTGGTTTTTGTTTTACGATTTATAAAGACCCCCCCCCCCTTATTCTCTTTTCTTCATTGGTTAATTATTTTATTTTTTTTTACAAGGTGGTCACCACTTATCAAGGCCCGGAAGCCACTCAGGGATAAGGGTTATTGTAAGTACAGTACGTTAGTGTGGATATTTAAAGTGTCTACTTAAGGGGGTGGTTTATCAGGAATTTGTTTACGTTGAACTTGAAGACATCAAAGTTGTAGTCAGGAGGGAAGCAGGCAGACGGAACAGAGTTCCACAGGCGTGCAGTTTGTTCATGGAATCTACGTTTTGATGTAGGCATAGATAAAGAGTGGGGAAAGTTTTTGACAGTGGATTCAGCTAGACGGGTGTTTTTTGTAAAAGATTGGCGAGGGGGGAACCAGAGATTGGAGTTCAGACGAGCACTTGCCATGGAAATAGCGATAAAACAAGGATAGGCTTGCAATGTCTCTTCTGTGGGAGAGAGGTTGCAGGGTAGAGAAAAGGGCATCCCCCACTAAGCCACAAAGTCTATTTTGTACTCTGTCAAGGCAGGATAGGCTGTTTTTAGCAGCTCCTGCCCAGATATGGCAGCAGTATTCCATCCTTGGACGTACTTGGCTTTTATATAGATAGAGAATTGCATCAGTAGTGAGATAGCCCCCCCCCTTCTCTTTTCTTCATTGGTTAATTTTTTTTTTGACAAGGTGGTCACCATTTATCAAGGCCTGGAAGCCACTCAGGGATAAGGGTTTTATATAGATAGAGAATTGCATCAGTAGTGAGATAGCCCCCCCCTCTTCTCTTTTCTTCATTGGTTAATTTTTTTTTTTTTTACAAGGTGGTCACCACTTATCAAGGTCTGGAAGCCACTCAGGGATAAGGGTTTTATATCGATAGAGATTTGCATCAGTTGTTTTATTTATTTATTTTATCCTATTAAAAGAGAATAAGTTAAGAATCACGCAGGCGCAGAAATGAAGGTTGGCTGCAGGCCAGTTTCTGCCACATTTTGCTTACCCAACACTAAAGCAAATTGCGTTTCTGGAGGTCCCAGCCTGAAAGCCAGGCGGCCTACTTTCTTCCGATTAGTTTCGCATTTATACAAAAAGGACAAACAAATACGCAAAAGGACGGAATAGAGGGAACTTTATAAAAGTCGATAAAAATGAATGTAGAGACGATGTCCATTAGCAAATCGCAGATATTATAATCTAGGGAGTATATAAAAAGTTCCAAATAAATGTAATGTCGCCAAGATATCACGCATTGATATGATATCGCATCATTTAATCACTTTAAAGTTACATGTTTGTGTTTCAAGGCTTTTCCTTTATATTTTTATTTTACTTATATGTTAGCTTCGGTATAGGATAACGTTACGGTACGAGTAGGTGTAAAGAATTAAACAAAGAATTGGGTACTCCTGCAGTATTTTACCCACTGATTTCACGATCTTAGCGTTGATCGACATCCGTCGGAAAACGCCGGAACATGGCGAGCGGTACGATACTCTTTCAGCCAATCAGGGCGCTTCAAACGAACGCGCAGCAGACAAATAATTTTCATTGAAATTACACACATAGCGTTTCATTTCAGTTATTTTATTGTTCAAAGTAAAAATACACAGCCTTTCATTTCAGCTATTCAATTTAGCGAAGTCAGTAGAAAATCTCCCAGTCGGAACTAAAGATAAACAGTAATTGTTGTCCCCCCCCTACAAACATTACTGAAAAAAACAAAAAAAAAACATTATTATTACTGTTTAATAACGTTTTGTTAAAAACAAACAAAACAAAAAAAACATTGAAGTGTTTATTACTGTTGCTTACCCCCCCCCCCAAAAAAAAAGCTATCGGAAAACAAAATGAACCAAAAAAAAAAAATATTCAACAAAATAAATTTATTTTACTTTAAAAAAAACTTACGTTAAGTGTTTGTGATTTATTTTATCCAAATTTTTTGTATTAATTTTATCCATTTTGTTGTGTGTGTGTGTAATATCTTTTCCTTGTAATGTTGTTGCTATTCACATACTTTTAACGTTCTTGCACCGTAGCTCCGAATTCTCGGCTTTCGTCGGCGGCTCGGCTAAGATCGTGAAATCAGTGGGTAAAAAAAAGTTACTCAGAAATAATGGATTTTAATAAATGTAATTTCGTTTTAAAAAACAACAACAACTTGATTTTTTGGCCATTTTTGGCGGTGCCTACTGTACACATAGATTCGAAAAAGTTGTCAAAAAACAAATATATAACAAATAAACGTTATCAAAGGCAAGATAAGTTACTTTTCTACCAAACTGGATATATTTTTTGTGTTTTTATTCAATGTAACATGTTTATTCAGCCCCAAAAACATACAGTGTTTACCGATGTATTGGAAAATTCAAGATGGCGCCCGACTCTCTTTTTAACACGGTAAGTTTGGGAAAAGGTGTTATAAATAATAAACTAGACAAAATACTAATAAAAACCCACCGAATATATATCAACCTATGTCACTGTAACATATATTGAGCGAGTTTCTAAGATCGTGAAATCGGTGGGTAAAATACTGCAGGAGTACCAAGAATATTACCTAAAAGAAATAAATAAAATAAAAATATTTCCCTTAAAACTGTTTCTCTAAAACTAACTCCCCCCAAATCTGCCCCTCCCCTCACACACACACCCAAACTGGAACCCTAAAATTATCCTGCAAAGAAATTCTGTCGGTGGAAATTCAGTATGATGCCAGGTACATGAAGGGAGAAAGTGGCGCAAGACTCTTTTGTTCCCGGAATTAATTTTACCCATCCTATAAAGTGAAGTAATCAATCATAGTCAAGGGCAAATCAAAGGCTTCCTATTGATTAGCTATTATACTAAGATTCAAAGGAAGATGTCAATCCTTTCCTGGGATTAATCCACTTACTTTTCATCCTCATCTTACAATTGTGGATGTTTAGCAAGGGAGCAGCAAGAACTATTTTTTGGAGATTTTGGCATGACTTGACCAAAGATTGAACTGTGATCTCCCAGCTCGTTAGTGAACATCTAACAATCATACCAAATAGGCCAGTCAAATCTAATATATAAAACGCTATGTCTGTCTGTCTGTCTGTCTTTATATTTTCAAACTCAATCTCTTCCGAAACTAAAAGTCGCAACGCAGCCCCAGGGGCCTCAAATGATGACAGGAGGGTTAAAATGTCAGTGAACGGGTAAAACTGGAGGTAGTTTTGTGTAATTAAGTAAATAGATATATGGGAAATAGATATATGGTGGTGGTGGTCATGATGATGATGATGATGATCGTGGTGGGGATTGTAATACACGAAGTAGCAGCTATTTATTCATACTAGCAGGACTTGTGGAAATTCTGCGGAACGAGAAATATATTTAATCAACAAATTTATTTCGATAAAGCTGAAATTTTCCGAATAGCGCAAAAAAGTTAGCTTTTGAACAGAAAAATAATAACACGCAGCAAATATGAGTTTCTTAACATTCCTATGAAAATGGTGTTCACACATATTTTAATTATAAAACTGACCTAAATAAGATAAATCAATAAGTACTAATAAATACTCAGAAAGTAATATTGTGCTAGATAGTTCAATACAAATAATAAAATCACATTGTAAAAGACAGTCTTTAATTTGCTCCTTAGTCGAATAAGTAGAAGTTGTAGGTATTAAGTGTGTTTCTACTATTGAAGGAAGATAATTTTAGCTTTCAATTAAGAGTCATGGGGCATTTTGCATAACAAGGAGTATCAGTTCAGTTTCGTATTAATCTTTGCAAAGCTATCTAGGAGGAGGCATTTTTATGTAATGCAGATCACTTTGCTTCTGAGTACATATTTTGGCTGTTAAGTACCTAACTGGATAGGAATGAACGCTAATGCATGTCTTATAGGTAGAAATGTATAGATGTTTAGTGATGACTATTAAGCGGTCAGCATGTGAAGGTTAAGGGCTGGGAGTTAGAGATTCCACTACAAAGCCGTGTGCAATGTAGGAGTTTTAGTGGCAGCTTGGGGGGGGGTAGAGCAGGTTGTTAGCTTTCAAGAGACGGGGGTTATTAACAAATGAGAGTAGATTTTCATTAGGATTTACAGTTTTAAGTAAAGGTTGGTTTGGGAATTTTATTTTTTTGGCATGCAAGTTAGATAAAGGCAGTCGCCTTGGAGGTAAAGTATATATTGGAATTACAGTAAAAGACCAATACTTAAGTATTGACACACCTCACCGCAACATGGAACCTTATTGTAACACTTGACGTCAAATCCTTTCTAGACTTCATTCTTGGGCGAAAATGTGAAATAAAGTTAATAAAAATGCTATGATCATCTTCGTCATTAACTTACATTTTGATAAAATATCTTAAAACAATTACGGCGCAGATTTCCATACGTCATATACGGTTTTAGCGTCCTATATTTACCTCAATTACATTGTAACCAACTAGAAAAACATTAAAATAATAATTAGCACCACATAAAATATACTCCACAGTTCTTGCATTTTTCGTTTCCTTATATACTTTTTCTTTCATCTGGGAGTGCGGGGGAAGATAGGGTTCATTATTTATAAATGTACACTAACACTTTTGCCTCATATATATATATATATATATATATATATATATATATAACGGAATTGTAGAAGGCGGTACAATGCAGAAGTAACGGAAAGAAACAAGCTGAAGCAGGTGAGGAATTTATTAATACAACTTATAAATACATGTGTACATATTCATATTTCATATACGCAGTATATTTATATTTGCACAGTGGTTACATGGGAAAGTCGGTCTGGTGGTATGTCCGTGCAATATAATATTTCGGACTAACTGTTTCTAATTATTATTATTAAAACAAAAGCAATTATATATATATATATATATATATATATATATATATATATATACTATTTTCTATATAACTCATCGTGTTCTTTATCTTTTTTGAATCCATGTTTGAAGATTTCTGTAAAGAATTCTGCTCATTATCGACAGTCTAAGTGTGCGACATATCTTCCTTGCTAGTACCTCGACGATAACGTAATTTTTCAGCTGATAGGCCATCTCTTACGATGGCCGTGCTTTTTATCTACATGGATAAGATTTTTTTTTTTTTTTAACATGTTTTAAATCCTCTATTTAATTAAAAACACAATTAGTGACGAGTTGGTAAGTCGGAGCGACAAGATGGCTGACATTCAAACATTCAACAGAGAAGTCGTCATGAAAACAACGCACATAGAAACGTATACTTGTTTTTTTTTATAACTCTGCAATTCGACATTGTTTTTTTGAAACTTTAAAACATGTCTATTTGTTATATATGTTACTTTTTAAAAATCTCTTATGTTTGTGGTCTTCTCAACCACATACCTATATATTTTTTATAAACTTTTATAATTGTTTTTTTTTTAATAATAATAATAATTATCAAAATTATCAAAAATCAGAAGCTCACAGTATTAATGCCGGTGTCCCTCAGGGGTCCATCCTGGGCCCAACTCTTTTCCTGATCTACATTAATGATCTTCCAAATCACATCCTTACAGCATTTGTAGACATTTATGCTGACAACACTACCATTTATGGTAGCACATCTAAGACAGTAAACGACCAAGTTCTCTCCAATTCTCTCTCCTCTGATCTCGAGCACGTAGTACAATGGGGAAAGGAGTGGCTGGTTACTTTTAATGCATCTAAAACCAAGCTTCTCTCTTTACATCATCAACGTTCTGATCCAAATCTGGCATCAATTGAAATGAATGGCTCTCGTCTTGGGGAGGCCTCAAGTTTTGACAAGCTTCTGGGCTTTACCATTACTCCTGATCTTAAATGGAACACGTACATCAAATCTGTTGCCAAGGCCGCTGGAAAAATGGTGGGCTCTTTCTATCGATCCGGTAAATATCTCACTGCTGATGCTATTCTCTATCTGTATAAGAGCCAGGTACGTCCAAGGATGGAATACTGTTGCTACATCTGGGCAGGAGTTGCTAGAAAGGACTTGTCCTGCCTTGATAGAGTTCAAAATAGATTTTGTAGCTTCGTAGGAGATGTCCTTTTCTCCTCCTTGCAACCTCTATCTCACAGAAGAGATGTTGCAAGTTTGTCTCTGATGTATCGTTATTTTCATGGAAAGTGTTCGACTGAGCTTCAATCTATGGTCCCCCCTCGCCAAACTTTCACAAGAAACACTCGTCTAGCTGTAAACACTATCAATAATTGCCCCCACTCTTCATCTGTGTCTAAACCTAAACGTAGATTCCATGAACAAAGCTTTTTTATTAGAACTGCACGCCTGTGGAATTGTCTTCCGTTTTCCTGCTTTCCGGCTGAGTACAATATGGTTGTCTTCAAGTCTAACGTAAATAAGTTCTTGATGAGCCGTTCCATATAAGTTATCAAATTTACCAAATTTTCATTACTAATGATTACTATATTGTCCAATTTCTACGGTACACTCTTTAACCCTTATCCTTGAGTGGCCTCTTGGCCTTGATAATGTGGTGATGCTTATGTAAAAAAAAAAATTATTATAGGGTGTTCAGGTCAATACAAAAATCTGCGTCACTTTTGCCTTTTATATATATATATATACTAGCGAGGGGTACCCGGCGTTGCCCGGGTGTTTGTAGGTGTGTGTGGTGTTAAATAAAAAAGAAACTGGGGGGGGGGGTAGGATCGAACCAGAAGCCCTGAGGCGAAGTTTGAAAATAAAATCGGCCAGCCAGAAGTAGTTAGTGAAAGATGTTTGAAAGTCGTCGAGCGTTACGACGACAACGACGACGACGATGTAAGCATTGTTATAAGTGAAGTGAGAAAAGAAAACGTTTTAATTAAGCGAGGGGGGGGGTAATCAAAACATAAATTAAAAAAAACACAAAAAATCTAACGTAAGGCAAACGAACGATGAAAAAAAAACGAACACGTGAAAAATGGCTTAAATAAGCTTGTTTCGATATTAAAATTTTAAAAAATCGGTGGATACCCGGGTGTTTTGGGGTGTTGCTAAGAATAAGTGAAGTAAAAAAACCAAAAAAAAAACCAGGAAAACGAACATTACGTGAAAAATGGCTTAAATAACACAGGGTTCAATATTTAAATTTAAAAAATCGAAAAAAAAAAACCATCTCACACCATGATTTGAATCCAAAACGTTCAGATAATGAACAAACACGCTAATCAACTGCGCGAAAGCCACGTAGACGAAATGTGTTCGGTTTTTCAACTATTTAAAGTAAATCAGGTCATGACGTCATCTGACGCATGCGTAGAATCGGTCATCGTTACAAGAAATCCGTTTTTGTTGACACCCGTCGTCGAAAATTGTTGATTTCGGGGTGAAAAAGTTAACGTTTTTGGCCAATTTTTTGATATTTTTCAAGCGAAGGATGGGGCTTGGATATGATACCGAGTTTGTGAATTTTCGTCGCGTCCGTCGAAAGTTTTCAGCGGACACACAAACATACATACATACATTTTCGCTTTTATTTATGTATATATATACTAGCAGGGAGGGGGTACCCGGCGTTGCCTGGGTGTGTTGGGGGGGGGGGAAGAGTAGATGAAAACAACCCTGTTTAAAAAAAAATTGTTAGCCGGTGTAAAAAAAAAATAGTCTCGAATCCCGAAGCCTTGACGCGAAGGTGGAAACGAAAGGGGAAAAAAACTACAAGGGGAGAGGAAGTGATAAGTGTCTTAAGTTAACATTTATAAAGCGAAATTAACAGGTGCGAGAAAGTTAATTCGCGTGATGTTGGACCTAGTTTTGCGCTGCAAGCCAATTTCTGTTTCTGTTTCCCTCCCGCCCCATCATTCGGTTTTTTCTTTTCATACTGAAAAGTGTAACGTAGACGCGGCGATCTAAAAATCTGGAAAAAAATAGCGCGTGGAAGTCGGGCAAATTAAATACACACGCGACCTCCGTTTGTAACTCATACATATTATCATTTAGACGTGATATAAAAAGTTTTAAGAAGGAGTGAGCCGACCAAGAAGCCCGGCGAAAAAGGCCTTTTGCGGACATACAGAAAAAGTGCACACACATACATTTTCGCTATATATATTGTACTTGTACAGTTTATTCAAGACATTAAAAAATGAAAATATCAAAAAAGGTTATACTGTACATATCCGTTATGGAACGAAGTTCTCCGAAAAAAAATCACTATTATTACCGGGGAATTTGCGGGATTTTAGATTTTGTAACTTATATATTTTTTTTAATTGATGAGTTCCTATTCTTTTGATGAGTAAAATAAAAAAAAAAAAATTGACATAATGATTCCATGAATGATTCTGCACTACAAAACAGGTGCTGTCAAGAATTGAACCTTTTTAATTTGCTGAAATAAATAAATGGTAAAATGGACAACATCTTGAAATTTGTAATATAGACTTTTTTGTCATTTATTTGTATATGCTCTGTAGTAACATCGAGCTTCATAAATTAAAGGTATGGATAAATGGTGAAATATAATTGAATAAGCATATTTTTCCCATAAACGCACACAAGGCAACCATTCACATTGTGTAGCAATGTACTGAAACAATTATAAAAATATGTTTTTATTTTGGATGATGCAGGGCATCCGAAGAGAGATTTTTCTAACAAAATGAAAGTATAATTTTTAGCAATAGGTATCTAGGAAAAGGCCACTACATATGTTATAAATTCCAAATTTCCACAACCTGGCAAATACTGGTACACGCTAGCAAATTTAGATTTGCAATTACAGAATATGATTCTAATTTTTTCCTTTGCTCTTTATTCTAACACTACACTAAGTTTACTGTTTTATTTCGCTACAGTTGATATTGTGTAGAACAATAAGAAAATCATAGTGAACAATGCATTCAACAAAATTTCACACACATTTCTAGATACCTATATCTAATAAGTTCAAAAGAAAGGACACACTTAGGGAGGTATTTTGGTGGTCAAGTCACTAAATAGAGATTAGCTGGTTTCCCGGCATAGCCCAGGATGTAATAAAGATTGACTGAAATACATGTTCTAGCTGGTTTCTAGGCGTTGCCAGGGATGTAATATAGACACATTATGTTGTATATTACCTGTTCTCTTCTCCCTAAGGTAAAACAATTTCATATACATGCTGTAAATTACCTACGCTAGGGATAAAACATGAACAATACCAGTCCTAGGGTAGATAAAACAAATAATACATAGAGATGAAAGATTCCTCTCCCCTAAGAATAAAACATATGTTCAATATCTGCTTTTGTTTTTTCATTGTTTATACGGTCCCGAGCAACGCCGGGTAGCCCTGCTAGTATATATATAAAAGTGAAAATGTATGTATGTATGTATGTTTGTGTGTCCGCTAAAAACTTTCGACGCACGCGACGAAAATTCACAAACTCGGTATCATATCCAAGCCCCATCCTTCGCTTGAAAAATATCGAAAAATTGGCCAAAAACGTTAACTTTTTCACCCCGAAATCAACAATTTTCGACGACGGGTGTCAACAAAAACAGCTCACATTTTTTCCTTGAAATATTTATCTATATTCTAAACAAGTTTGTTTTACATTTTTTGAATTCTCAAACGTAATCTATTTCTAAACCTAAATTACGAGGTTCGAATTTCGTCTATTGCTATTTCATTTTCACTATAACTAATCTCTCTATTTTTATACTTCCATGAAAAAGGGGACAGCCCTTAGCATGTAACAAGTATTAGTTTCTTTTTCTCCCCCCCCTCCTACTTTTCTTTTCTTTTTTTTAATCTCTTTTATGTAAAAAAAAAAATCCAAAACCAAAACGGGGAAAAAAATAGCATAAATAAACCTGTGTATGGGGGGGGGGGGTAAACTAAAGAATAAGCGAGGTAATAAATAAATACATTTCGGCTGGTGCATCTGCTTCTTGTGTCTCATTCTTGGATAGGGTTCAAAAGAGAGTCACCAACCTGATAAGTCCGGAACTGTCATCTAGGCTTCAGTCTTTGTCCCATCGATGAAATGTTGCATCCCTTTAGTCCCGCAACAAGGGGTGTACAATAAGAAGGGGAGGGGACGAATGAACTGGAATTGGATGGCCTCGTCCTATGACGCAAGTCGGTTTATGGGTCAGACGTTGAATGGAGCAAAGTTCGGATGAACTTAAACCCTGACCGACAAAAATGAAACCCGGGAATAAGATGACGTAATTCGGCCGCAAATAAGACCAAATGCAAATATCAACAGGGTCAGAATGTGGGTCGATTACGTAAATCGGTTAACGGGAAAATTCATAAAAAGCAATCATAAACAAGTCAAGAGAGGAAGAGAGAGGTGACAGCAGAAAAGGATAGACGACGCTCAACTGCCTGTCACGGTCGCAACCACACCCTTCCCGCCACCTTCTCCTTCCTTCACCGCCGTATTGATGTGTATATGTTGTTATTAAATAAATCAAATTGTTTTATAACAAAGCGTCTTGTTATTCATAGATAGATGAACAGCGGTGAATCCATTCACTAGACGAGTTACAACAACATATGCATATATGCACAAACAAACTATCTCTCTATCTATCGAGATATTCAAAAATCTCGGATAGCTAGAATATAGACGGTGCTAACAAAATAGACGTCACAGCCATATCACCCAGTATATAACAAAATGTAACGAAAGCTTAATTTGGTACTCCTCAAGGAAAACCTTCGATGATATCAATATGTAACACAAGAACCCAATGTACTGGAAAAATATCCAGACAATAAAACGTTTAGTAAATCGTTATTTTTTGCATTTTTTTTTTTTTTTGCATTTTTTTTTTTTTTTTGCATTTTTTTTTTTTTTTTTTTTGCATTTTTTTTTTTTTTTTTTGCATTTTTTTTTTTTTTTGCAATTTTTTTTTTTTTTTTTTTTTTTTTGCATTTTTTTTTTTTTTGCATTTTTTTTTTTTTTTTGCATTTTTTTTTTTTTCAAAAATCTCGGAAAGCTAGAATATAGATGGTGCTAACAAAATAGACGTCACGGCCATATCACCCAGTATATCACATATATACGATTTCTGCTTTCTCTTATTTTCATTTTAACTAATCTCTCTATTTTTATACTTACATGAACAGGGGGAGGGAAACAAACGTATATAAATTGTTAAAAACCAGTTAGATTAATTTATCCCTGACTTACATATATGTTTTCACTTTTATTGTCAGCTCAGTTTTAGTTGATAGCACATCCATACTTGCAATCTGGAAATACTTGAGGCATTACTAATATATAAATGTCTGTATGTATGTATGTACGCGTGTATATTTGTGTATGTGTGTTATATATTCAATCATCGAAGTTATCCTTGAGGGGTACCAAATTGAGCTTTCGTTACATTTGAATATGTTATATAGAGTTCTTCATTTAGGGGCACTTTTTACGTTTGGGTGTATACACTATATAACATCAGATTGATTCCGTGTGCGTATGATTGTCTCTAATATAAATGGTTGTGTGTTTGATTATCATAAAGGGAATCGTGTGTGTGACATGTAATTTCTGAACCTACCTCTGTTTCTCGCTGTTGAACCATCTGGCAATTTCTCATCCTGGAGGGAGACTTGATACCTGTTTGACGAAGATTTATCACTCCAAGACGATGAAATGGTTTTATAGTTTTTTATTTCACTTTCCCCAGAGGTTCTGCAGAAGTGGAAGTGAAATCGGCTTGTGTTAGTTCTTCTTCACACACGTCAGCGTTTGTCTCCCCCCTCCCCAGTTAAGAGGGGGAGACCACGGAAAACGTCCTTCTTCTTCAAAGCTCAAATCAAATCTCCAGATCTAGCCAACCACGTCACACATACGTAATTTGGTCAGCTGACCTTTGGTTCTGGTAAACGTGTCTACCTCCACGTTTACTCACCTCTCTCTCTCTCTCCCTCTCTCCTCCTCTATTCTCTTATAGAGACACAGAGAGAGAAAATAGAAAGAGTAAGAAAGCCAGAGAGGGGGGGGGGAGATACTCGTTAACATGTGTATTGGGGTGGAGAGGGCTCCCGTAAGCCGTAGTGAAGGCAACCTTTCTAGGAGAAGCAAAACTCTGATTTAAAAAAAAACATAAAGCGGAAGACCATTACCCGCATTAAGCTGGTCTGCAGTTTAATTTGTTGCTGGCTATCTTGCTCTTGCTTGTTGCTGGATCTCAACATTTTGAACCGAGAGAGAGACTTAGCTGTCGTACAAAGCTAAGACTCTGCAACATCATATTTGTATAGATACTTCCTCAGGCATTTGGGCTCATGGATTTTAAATGTCTGAGGGAGTGGCACTCGTCTGACAAGACGTTGCAATCATCATGTATGTATGTACGCTTTTCCTTGATGTCCACAAAAGGCTTCTTTCAGAGAAGCGCTCGCTCGCTTCACAACTTCTTAAAACTTTTTATATCATCCATAAATTGTAATATCTCACACTTAACCACGGAGCTCGCCTGTCTATTTAATTTTATTGACTTTCAAACGTTAATTATTCCACATTTCCCGCATCGGCATGCGTTACATTCGATTTTCGGTATAAACAAAAAGCGAAACTCGACTCTAATCACAGGCCCAGAGCCAGTGAGCATTTGGTCAATGTCGACTTCGTCATATCAGACAGGGGGAGCGGGGTTTTTAAAAACAAACAAACCGATTTATTCACCGCATTAAAAACTGTCCCGCACAAAATGCTAACTGCTGAATAGCTATCGCCGTCATGTCAATCAAAAACGTGCACCTGTTTTTTTTTTTTAAAACACTTTACTATTTTCCAACTGCACGCCGTCAACGCTTCGGTTTTTTTCACATACCCCGAAAAACGCCCGGGCAACGCCGGGTACCCCTCGCTAGTATATATATAAAAGCGAAAATGTATGTATGTATGTATGTATGTATGTATCTACGCTTTTCCCCGATGTCCACAAAAGGCTTTACTATTTTCCAACTGCGCGTCATAAAAGCTTCGGTTTTTTTTTTCATGGGCACCTGTTTTTTTTCACAAACACCTGGGCAATGCCGGGTACCCCTTGCTAGTTACTAATAAAATCTAAAAAACCTGATAAAATCTGTAAAACATTTACTTGGAAATGTGCACTTAACTATAATAATAACTTGGTGATATGCACACACACACATATATATATATGTATGTATGTGTGTGTGTGTGTATATATATATATATATACTTGAACTCGATAGCGAGATGCCACTTTAAATGTAAGATGCCTTAGCACAATGAAAAATAAGATAGGGAAATCTCATTTTAAATGTAAGATCCCTTAGCACAATGAAAAATAGGTTGCATATTGAATATCACTTTAAATGTAAGATCCCTTAGCACAATAAAAAATAAGATAGGGAAATCTCATTTTAAATGTAAGATCCCTTAGCACAATAAAAAATAAGATAGGGAAATCTCATTTTAAATGTAAGATCTCTTAGCACAATGAAAAATAGGTTGCGTATTGAATATCATTTTAAATGTAAGATCCCTTAGCACAATGAAAAATAGGTTGCATATTGAATATCACTTTAAATGTGAGATCCCTTAGCACAATAAAAAATAAGATAGGGAAATCTCATTTTAAATGTAAGATCCCTTAGCACAATGAAAAATAGGTTGCATATTGAATATCACTTTAAATGTAAGATCCCTTAGCACAATAAAAAATAAGATAGGGATATCTCACTTTAAATGTAAGATCCCTTAGCACAATAAAAAATAAGATAGGGAAATCTCATTTTAAATGTAAGATCTCTTAGCACAATGAAAAATAAGTTACGTATTGAATATCATTTTAAATGTAAGATCTCTTAGCACAATGAAAAATAGGTTGCGTATTGAATATCATTTTAAATGTAAGATCCCTTAGCACAATGAAAAATAGGTTGCATATTGAATATCACTTTAAATGTGAGATCCCTTAGCACAATAAAAAATAAGATAGGGAAATCTCATTTTAAATGTAAGATCCCTTAGCACAATGAAAAATAGGTTGCATATTGAATATCACTTTAAATGTAAGATCCCTTAGCACAATAAAAAATAAGATAGGGATATCTCACTTTAAATGTAAGATCCCTTAGCACAATAAAAAATAAGATAGGGAAATCTCATTTTAAATGTAAGATCTCTTAGCACAATGAAAAATAAGTTACGTATTGAATATCATTTTAAATGTAAGATCTCTTAGCACAATGAAAAATAGGTTGCGTATTGAATATCATTTTAAATGTAAGATCCCTTAGCACAATAAAAAATAAGATAGAGAAATCTCATTTTAAATGTAAGATCTCTTAGCACAATGAAAAATAGGTTGCGTATTGAATATCATTTTAAATGTAAGATCCCTTAGCACAAGGAAAAATAGGTTGCGTATTGAATATCATTTTAAATGTAAGATCTCTGAGCACAATAAAAAATAGGTTGCGTATTGAATATCATTTTAAATGTAAGATCTCTTTGCACAATGAAAAATAGGTTGCGTATTGAATATCACTTTAAATGTAAGATCCCTTAGCACAATGAAAAATAGGTTGCGTATTGAATATTACTTTAAATGTAAGATCCCATAGCACTATGAAAAATAGGTTGCGTATTGAATATCACTTTAAATGTGAGATCCCTTAGCACAATAAAAAATAGGTTGCGTATTGAATATCATTTTAAATGTAAGATCTCTTAGCACAATGAAAAATAGGTTTCGTATTGAATATCATTTTAAATGTAAGATCTCTTAGCACAATGAAAAATAGGTTGCGTATTGAATATCATTTTAAATGTAAGATCTCTTAGAACAATGAAAAATAGGTTGCGTATTGAATCTCATTTTAAATGTAAGATCCCTTAGCACAAGGAAAAATAGGTTGCATATTGAATATCATTTTAAATGTAAGATCTCTTAGCACAATGAAAAATAGGTTGCGTATTGAATATCATTTTAAATGTAAGATCTCTTAGCACAATGAAAAATAGGTTGCGTATTGAATATCACTTTAAATGTGAGACCCCTTAGCACAATGAAAAATAGGTTGCGTATTGAATATTACTTTAAATGTAAGATCCCATAGCACTATGAAAAATAGGTTGCGTATTGAATATCACTTTAAATGTGAGATCCCTTAGCACAATAAAAAATAGGTTGCGTATTGAATATCATTTTAAATGTAAGATCTCTTAGCACAATGAAAAATAGGTTTCGTATTGAATATCATTTTAAATGTAAGATCTCTTAGCACAATGAAAAATAGGTTGCGTATTGAATATCATTTTAAATGTAAGATCTCTTAGAACAATGAAAAATAGGTTGCGTATTGAATCTCATTTTAAATGTAAGATCCCTTAGCACAAGGAAAAATAGGTTGCATATTGAATATCATTTTAAATGTAAGATCTCTTAGCACAATGAAAAATAGGTTGCATATTGAATATCATTTTAAATGTAAGATCTCTTAGCACAATAAAAAATAGGTTGCGTATTGAATATCACTTTAAATGTAAGATCCCTTAGCACAATGAAAAATAGGTTGCATATTGAATATCATTTTAAATGTAAGATCCCTTAGCACAATGAAAAATAGGTTGCATATTGAATATCACTTTAAATGTAAGATCCCTTAGCACAATGAAAAATAGGTTGCATATTGAATATCATTTTAAATGTAAGATGTCTTAGCACAATGAAAAATAGGTTGCGTATTGAATATCATTTTAAATGTAAGATCTCTTAGCACAATGAAAAATAGGTTGCGTATTGAATATCATTTTAAATGTAAGATCCCTTAGCACAAGGAAAAATAGGTTGCATATTGAATATCACTTTAAATGTAAGATCTTTTAGCACAATGAAAAATAGGTTGCGTATTGAATATAATTTTGAATGTAAGATCTCTTAGCACAATGAAAAATAGGTTGCGTATTGAATATCATTTTAAATGTAAGATCCCTTAGAACAATAAAAAATAGGTTGCATATTGAATATCATTTTAAATGTAAGATCTCTTAGCACAATGAAAAATAGGTTGCATATTGAATATCATTTTAAATGTAAGATCCCTTAGCACAATGAAAAATAGGTTGCGTATTGAATATCATTTTAAATCTAAGATCTCTTAGCACAATGAAAAATAGGTTGCGTATTGAATATCATTTTAAATGTAAGATCCCTTAGAACAATGAAAAATAGGTTGCGTATTGAATATCATTTTAAATGTAAGATCTCTTAGCACAATGAAAAATAGGTTGCATATTGAATATCATTTTAAACGTAAGATCCCTTAGCACAATGAAAAATAGGTTGCATATTGAATATCATTTTAAATGTAAGATCCCTTAGCACAATGAAAAATAGGTTGCGTATTGAATATCATTTTAAATGTAAGATCCCTTAGAACAATGAAAAATAGGTTGCGTATTGAATATCATTTTAAATGTAAGATCCCTTAGAACAATGAAAAATAGGTTGCGTATTGAATATCATTTTAAATGTAAGATCTCTTAGCACAATGAAAAATAGGTTGCATATTGAATATCATTTTAAACGTAAGATCCCTTAGCACAATGAAAAATAGGTTGCATATTGAATATCATTTTAAATGTAAGATCCCTTAGCACAATGAAAAATAGGTTGCGTATTGAATATCATTTTAAATGTAAGATCCCTTAGCACAATAAAAAATAAGATAGGGATATCTCACTTTAAATGTAAGATCTCTTAGCACAATGAAAAATAGGTTGCATATTGAATATCATTTTAAATGTTAGATCCCTTAGCACAATGAAAAATAGGTTGCGTATTGAATATCATTTTAAATGTAAGATCCCTTAGCACAATAAAAAAATAAGATAGGGAAATCTCATTTTAAATGTAAGATCTCTTAGCACAATGAAAAATAGGTTGCGTATTGAATATCATTTTAAATGTAAGATCTCTTAGCACAATGAAAAATAGGTTGCGTATTGAATATCATTTTAAATGTAAGATCTCTTAGCACAATGAAAAATAGGTTGCGTATTGAATATCATTTTAAATCTAAGATCTCTTAGCACAATAAAAAATAGGTTGCGTATTGAATATCACTTTAAATGTACGATCCCTTAGAACAATAAAAAATAAGATAGGGAAATCTCATTTTAAATGTAAGATCTCTTAGCACAATGAAAAATAGGTTGCGTATTGAATATCATTTTAAATGTAAGATCTCTTAGCACAATGAAAAATAGGTTGCGTATTGAATATCACTTTAAATGTGAGATCCCTTAGCACAATGAAAAATAGGTTGCGTATTGAATATCATTTTAAATGTAAGATCTCTTAGCACCATGAAAAATAGGTTGCGTATTGAATATTACTTTAAATGTAAGATCCCTTAGCACAATGAAAAATAGGTTGCGTATTGAATATCACTTTAAATGTAAGATCCCTTAGCACAATAAAAAATAGGTTGCGTCTTGAATATCATTTTAAATGTAAGATGTCTTAGCACAATGAAAAATAGGTTGCGTATTGAATATCATTTTAAATGTAAGATCTCTTAGCACAATGAAAAATAGGTTGCGTATTGAATATCATTTTAAATGTAAGATCCCTTAGAACAATGAAAAATAGGTTGCGTATTGAATCTCATTTTAAATGTAAGATCCCTTAGCACAATGAAAAATAGGTTGCGTATTGAATATCATTTTAAATGTAAGATCTCTTAGCACAATGAAAAATAGGTTGCGTATTGAATATCATTTTAAATGTAAGATCTCTTAGCACAATGAAAAATAGGTTGCATATTGAATATCATTTTAAATGTAAGATCTCTTAGCACAATGAAAAATAGGTTGCGTATTGAATATCATTTTAAATGTAAGATCTCTTAGAACAATGAAAAATAGGTTGCGTATTGAATATCATTTTAAATGTAAGATCTCTTAGCACAATGAAAAATAGGTTGCGTATTGAATATCATTTTAAATGTAAGATCTCTTAGAACAATGAAAAATAGGTTGCGTATTGAATCTCATTTTAAATGTAAGATCCCTTAGCACAATAAAAAATAGGTTGCGTATTGAATATCATTTTAAATGTAAGATGTCTTAGCACAATGAAAAATAGGTTGCGTATTGAATATCATTTTAAATGTAAGATCTCTTAGCACAATGAAAAATAGGTTGCGTATTGAATATCATTTTAAATGTAAGATCCCTTAGCACAATAAAAAATAGGTTGCGTATTGAATATCATTTTAAATGTAAGATCTCTTAGCACAATGAAAAATAGGTTGCATATTGAATATCATTTTAAACGTAAGATCCCTTAGCACAATGAAAAATAGGTTGCATATTGAATATCATTTTAAATGTAAGATCTCTTAGCACAATGAAAAATAGGTTGCGTATTGAATATCATTTTAAATGTAAGATCTCTTAGCACAATGAAAAATAGGTTGCGTATTGAATATCATTTTAAATGTAAGATGTCTTAGCACAATGAAAAATAGGTTGCGTATTGAATATCATTTTAAATGTAAGATCTCTTAGCACAATGAAAAATAGGTTGCGTATTGAATATCATTTTAAATGTAAGATCTCTTAGAACAATGAAAAATAGGTTGCATATTGAATATCATTTTAAATGTAAGATCTCTTAGAACAATGAAAAATAGGTTGCGTATTGAATCTCATTTTAAATGTAAGATCCCTTAGCACAATGAAAAATAGGTTGCGTATTGAATATCATTTTAAATGTAAGATCTCTTAGCACAATGAAAAATAGGTTGCGTATTGAATATCATTTTAAATGTAAGATCTCTTAGCACAATGAAAAATAGGTTGCATATTGAATATCATTTTAAATGTAAGATCCCTGAGCACAATGAAAAATAAGATAGGGATATCTCACTTTAAATGTAAGATCCCTTAGCACAATAAAAAATAAGATAGGGAAATCTCATTTTAAATGTAAGATCCCTTAGCACAATGAAAAATAGGTTGCGTATTGAATATCATTTTAAATCTAAGATCTCTTAGCACAATGAAAAATAGGTTGCGTATTGAATATCATTTTAAATCTAAGATCTCTTAGCACAATGAAAAATAGGTTGCGTATTGAATATCACTTTAAATATGAGATCCCTTAGCACAATGAAAAACATTTGAGGGAGGAATGTCACTTTAAATGTAAGATCCCTTCGCACAATAAAAAAATAGATAGGGGGATGTCACTTTAAATGTACGATCCCTTAGCACAATGAAAAAAAATATGGTGGCAGGAATGTCACTTTGAATGTAACATCCCTTAGCACAACAAAAAAATAGATAGGGGGGATGTAACTTTAAATGTAAGATCCCTTAGCACAACGAAAAATAAGATATGGAAATCTCACTTTAAATGTAAGATCCCTTAGCACAATGAAAAATAACACACAAACACACACACACATGTTATACTCTATCAAAAGCTGGATCGAACCCGAAGCCCTGAGGCGAAGTTTGAAAATAAAATCGGCCAGCCAGAATGAGTTAGTGAAAGATGTTTGAATTTATTAAGTAAGAACTAAATTGACAGGTGCGCGCCCGGAAGTCGTCGAGTGTGACGATGACGACATCAAGGACCAGGTTTGTTTGTTATAAGCGAAGTAAAAAAAGAAAATAATGAACCAACGCGCTAATCAACTGACCTAACGCGACGTACATGAAATTTTTAAAGTTTTTCAACTATTTAAAGTAAATCAGGTCATGATATCATTTGGCGCATGCGTCGAACCACTCGTCGTCACGAGAAGACTGTTTTTGTTGACCCCCCCCCCCCCCCCCCGTCGAAAATTGTCGATTTCGGGGTGAAAAACAAACGTTTTTGGCCAAGTTTTCAATATTTTTCGAGCGAAGGATGGGGCTCTGATATGATACCGAGTTTGTGAATTTTGGTCGTGTCTGTCAAAAGTTTATAGCAGACACACAAACGTACATACATTTTCGCTTTTATATATATACAGATTCCAGCAACTTACTCATGATACATAGAAGACTGATTGATGAGGGAGATGACTAAATTTTTAAGCACGGGTCAGACTGATGAAGTTTTCCGGGGTGTTGAGAAGCATTTCCTCTTAAGGCAATGTTTAAACAGCTTCGTGAGTAGGGAAGCTAGTTACGTTTGAAACTTTTTGAGCACTATGTATGGGATGCCGTCAGGGCCAGTTGTTTTTTTTTATAAGCTTGGCAACATCATGTTCAGTTAAACAAGTTGTGCGTTACAGGAGATCTTAAATGGTCGTCAGAATGAGAGACCGGAAGTTTTTTCTCAATTAAAAGTCAGTTTCTCTGCTAGAATCAACAATAACAGTACCTTTTTAAAGTTGATTTCAACTCTGGGTTTAGACGGCGTGAGGTGGTATCTGAACAGTTTCAATGAAAATTTAAAAAAAAAAAAATAATAAACGAAAACCTGAAATACTAGAAGAATTTATATCTAGATATATAAAAGCGAAAATGTGTTTGTATGTATGTATGTATGTATGTATGTATGTATGTCTTGCAAAAACTTTCAACACGGGTCACGGATTTTCGCCAGATCGGTATCATTTTAAACTTCCAACATTCGCCCGACAAATATCGAAATATTGGCCCCAAAAAATTAATTCCTTCACCCTGAAATCAGCACTTTTCTACAGGGAGGGTGGGTCAACAAAAACCGTCCTCTCATGACAAGTTCGCTTCTACGCATGCGTCATACGACGTCGGAAACAGATTTTTTAACGTTCGTTTTTCTGTTTCGTGTTTTCTTTTTTTTGTTTTTTTTTACTTCGCTTATTCGTATGTTTTCATTAACACCTCCACCCCCTCCCGACCACATACACCGGGCAACGTTAGATGTCTTTTTTCTTTTTTTTTTTTTTTTCGATTTTTAAAATTTTAATATTGAAACGGTTATTTAAGCCATTTTTCACATGTTTTTTTTCGTTTTTCTGTTTTCTTTTTCCATCACATTCGCGTTTATTTTTCCGATTTTTACATTTAACATCGTTCGTTTGCCTTACGTTAGTTTTTTTTTTTTTTTTTTTTGTTTTTTTAATAGCTTTTTAAATAATAATGTTATTTTTTCAGCACGGTTCAATAAATGCATAAGAATGACCCATTTCACCGATTTGAAGGGGAATATAAATATGGGAGGGTGAAATCTTTGTTCATCATCCTTAAACTCCTGGCAACGTCATGCCACCTTGCTAGTCACCTATATTACTCATTTATTTGTGAAGAAATAACACCTCAAACATTCACTCCTTCTTTTCAATTGCACATTTGAAAGAAAACGGTTATGGTTACACGTCACTAGAGGCTAAAGTCTTGATTTCTGGAACAGGTACTCTAGATGTAGCATGGTTCAGGGTTGCTCGCTGGGTTTGGAACGATCGGTGGCCATAAAGTGGGTGCTCAGTGTACGTTTAATGAATATAGAAAAATGATCTGCCACTTTTTCAAACTATAATTTCTTCATACCTTAGAAACTATTTGTTTTCTGGAATTTTAAACATTATTTTCGTTTTCAGTGCAACCCAAAACCTTTTATAAAAATTTAAAATGATTTTTTTTAGGGTGGAAGATACTGCACTTTTATCATATTTCATTTATTTATTTTTTTTTTCTCAGTGACTTATTATTGAAATGAAACCAAACAGTTTTATTTGTTTTTATTTTGGTGGACCTCCAAAACCAATAAATGGCGCTATCTCTGCTCCCCTCCAAATGAAGATACAGTAAAAAAAATATAATTAAGAAAAACGGAAGAAGTTTCTTTTCATTTACGAAGAAACCTGTCAATATTACCTGATACAAAATACCCTTGAAAAATAAATACTAGTTTTCTGGGACTATTTCAAAGATAATTAGTAAAATAAAGGGTAATATTGACAGGTTTCTTACCGGCCTCCACAATGAAAAATAACTCGTCTCTAAGTTGTATCAAGAAACGGAACTTCATGTCAGAACAAAAACAACGAAACGAAACGAAACTTCCTCTGCATTTTTTTTTTTCATTACTGCAATACTTAGTTTTAGGTAGGTAGAAGAGTAACTTATCTTGCTTTGTCATTTTTATTGGGGGGTGGGGACTTCTCTTAACAGAACTCTCCAAAACGGTGAATTTTTATTTTTTAGTTATTTTGATTTCTTTTTTTTTTTTCAAAGGAGTCACCACGTATCAGGACTCGGATGCCATTCAAGGATAATGGAGCACAGTGATCAAGGTTACAAAAAAAAATGTTAAATGTAATATATATGGAGGGACGAACACGTAACCGTCAGTGTGAGACATTTTTCACACTTTTTTCAAATATCTATTTTTTTTAATTTTCAAGATTGAGATACCGGTTCAACTCCAAAATCATATTTTTTCTACTGACAATTTGAAAATGTATGGATGGACAAAAAATCATATTAATATAAAAAAAAAAAGTTAAATGTAATATTATATATGGAGGGACGAACACGTAACCGTCAGTGTGAGACATTTTTCACACTTTTTGTCAAATATCTATTTTTTTCATTTTCAAGATTGAGATACCGGTTCAACTCCAAAATCATTTTTTTTCTACTGACAATTTGAAAATGTATGGATGGACAAAAAATCATATTAATATAAAAAAAAAGTTAAATGTAATATTATATATGGAGGGACAAACACGTAACCGCCAGTGAGAGACATTTTTCACACTTTTTGTCAAATATCTATTTTTTTCATTTTCAAGATTGAGATACCGGTTCAACTCCAAAATCATATTTTTTCTACTGACAATTTGAAAATGTATGGATGGACAAAAAATCATATTAATATAAAAAAAAAAAAGTTAAATGTAATATTATATATGGAGGGACGAACACGTAACCGTCAGTGTGAGACATTTTTCACACTTTTTGACAAATATCTATTTTTTTAATTTTCAAGATTGAGATACCGGTTCAACTCCAAAATCATATTTTTTCTACTGACAATTTGAAAATGTATGGATGGACAAAAAATCATATTAATATAAAAAAAAAAAGTTAAATGTAATATTATATATGGAGGGACGAACACGTAACCGTCAGTGTGAGACATTTTTCACACTTTTTCTCAAATATCTATTTTTTTAATTTTCAAGATTGAGATACCGGTTCAACTCCAAAATCATATTTTTTCTACTGACAATTTGAAAATGTAGGGATGGACAAAAAAAATCATATTAATATATAAAAAAAAAAGTTAAATGTAATATTATATATGGAGGGACAAACACGTAACCGTCAGTGTGAGACATTTTTCACACTTTTTGTCAAATATCTATTTTTTTAATTTTCAAGATTGAGA
Source organism: Euprymna scolopes (assembly GCF_053919585.1). Lineage (NCBI taxonomy): Eukaryota > Metazoa > Mollusca > Cephalopoda > Sepiida > Sepiolidae > Euprymna > Euprymna scolopes. The sequence continues at coordinate 132,892,146 of NC_136527.1, read as the reverse complement.
TACCGGTTCATCTCCAAAATCATATTTTTTCTACTGACAATTTGAAAATGTATGGATGGACAAAAAATCATATTAATATAAAAAAAAAAGTTAAATGTAATATTATATATGGAGGGACGAACACGTAACCGTCAGTGTGAGACATTTTTCACACTTTTTGTCAAATATCTATTTTTTTAATTTTCAAGATTGAGATACCGGTTCAACTCCAAAATCATATTTTTTCTACTGACAATTTGAAAATGTATGGATGGACAAAAAATCATATTAATATAAAAAAAAAAAAAGTTAAATGTAATATTATATATGGAGGGACGAACACGTAACCGTCAGTGTGAGACATTTTTCACACTTTTTGTCAAATATCTATTTTTTTAATTTTCAAGATTGAGATACCGGTTCAACTCCAAAATCATATTTTTTCTACTGACAATTTGAAAATGTATGGATGGACAAAAAATCATATTAATATAAAAAAAAAAAGTTAAATGTAATATTATATATGGAGGGACGAACACGTAACCGTCAGTGTGAGACATTTTTCACACTTTTTGTCAAATATCTATTTTTTTAATTTTCAAGATTGAGATACCGGTTCAACTCCAAAATCATATTCTTTCTACTGACAATTTGAAAATGTATGGATGGACAAAAAATCATATTAATATAAAAAAAAAAAGTTAAATGTAATATTATATATGGAGGGACGAACACGTAACCGTCAGTGTGAGACATTTTTCACACTTTTTGTCAAATATCTATTTTTTTAATTTTCAAGATTGAGATACCGGTTCATCTCCAAAATCATATTTTTTCTACTGACAATTTGAAAATGTATGGATGGACAAAAAATCATATTAATATAAAAAAAAAAGTTAAATGTAATATTATATATGGAGGGACGAACACGTAACCGTCAGTGTGAGACATTTTTCACACTTTTTGTCAAATATCTATTTTTTTAATTTTCAAGATTGAGATACCGGTTCAACTCCAAAATCATATTTTTTCTACTGACAATTTGAAAATGTATGGATGGACAAAAAATCATATTAATATAAAAAAAAAAAAAGTTAAATGTAATATTATATATGGAGGGACGAACACGTAACCGTCAGTGTGAGACATTTTTCACACTTTTTGTCAAATATCTATTTTTTTAATTTTCAAGATTGAGATACCGGTTCAACTCCAAAATCATATTCTTTCTACTGACAATTTGAAAATGTATGGATGGACAAAAAATCATATTAATATAAAAAAAAAAAAGTTAAATGTAATATTATATATGGAGGGACGAACACGTAACCGTCAGTGTGAGACATTTTTCACACTTTTTGTCAAATATCTATTTTTTTAATTTTCAAGATTGAGATACCGGTTCATCTCCAAAATCATATTTTTTCTACTGACAATTTGAAAATGTATGGATGGACAAAAAATCATATTAATATAAAAAAAAAAGTTAAATGTAATATTATATATGGAGGGACGAACACGTAACCGTCAGTGTGAGACATTTTTCACACTTTTTGTCAAATATCTATTTTTTTAATTTTCAAGATTGAGATACCGGTTCAACTCCAAAATCATATTTTTTCTACTGACAATTTGAAAATGTATGGATGGACAAAAAATCATATTAATATAAAAAAAAAAAAAGTTAAATGTAATATTATATATGGAGGGACGAACACGTAACCGTCAGTGTGAGACATTTTTCACACTTTTTGTCAAATATCTATTTTTTTAATTTTCAAGATTGAGATACCGGTTCAACTCCAAAATCATATTCTTTCTACTGACAATTTGAAAATGTATGGATGGACAAAAAATCATATTAATATAAAAAAAAAAAAGTTAAATGTAATATTATATATGGAGGGACGAACACGTAACCGTCAGTGTGAGACATTTTTCACACTTTTTGTCAAATATCTATTTTTTTAATTTTCAAGATTGAGATACCGGTTCATCTCCAAAATCATATTTTTTCTACTGACAATTTGAAAATGTATGGATGGACAAAAAATCATATTAATATAAAAAAAAAAGTTAAATGTAATATTATATATGGAGGGACGAACACGTAACCGTCAGTGTGAGACATTTTTCACACTTTTTGTCAAATATCTATTTTTTTAATTTTCAAGATTGAGATACCGGTTCAACTCCAAAATCATATTTTTTCTACTGACAATTTGAAAATGTATGGATGGACAAAAAATCATATTAATATAAAAAAAAAAAAAGTTAAATGTAATATTATATATGGAGGGACGAACACGTAACCGTCAGTGTGAGACATTTTTCACACTTTTTGTCAAATATCTATTTTTTTAATTTTCAAGATTGAGATACCGGTTCAACTCCAAAATCATATTTTTTCTACTGACAATTTGAAAATGTATGGATGGACAAAAAATCATATTAATATAAAAAAAAAAAAAGTTAAATGTAATATTATATATGGAGGGACGAACACGTAACCGTCAGTGTGAGACATTTTTCACACTTTTTGTCAAATATCTATTTTTTTAATTTTCAAGATTGAGATACCGGTTCAACTCCAAAATCATATTTTTTCTACTGACAATTTGAAAATGTATGGATGGACAAAAAATCATATTAATATAAAAAAAAAAAAGTTAAATGTAATATTATATATGGAGGGACGAACACGTAACCGTCAGTGTGAGACATTTTTCACACTTTTTGTCAAATATCTATTTTTTTAATTTTCAAGATTGAGATACCGGTTCAACTCCAAAATCATATTCTTTCTACTGACAATTTGAAAATGTATGGATGGACAAAAAATCATATTAATATAAAAAAAAAAAAGTTAAATGTAATA